>NC_082722.1:3187228-3487228 GCF_030144855.1 Hypanus sabinus
TTTTTTTTACTCTTTAATTGGCTCCTTTCAGGTTTCTTGCCTTGAGGCTACCTGTGAGCAAGCAACTCCCAAGGTTGTATCATTTATACATTCTTTGATAATAAATGCACTTGAATACTTTTCTTTCCTTATGTTTTTTTTAATTGCCTTTAGTTGGTTTTTGAAAGTTTTCCAGTCCTCTAACCTCCTACTAATTTTTGCTTGATTCGCAGTTGGTTGAATTCGCGCATGTGGAACTCATGGATAAGGAGGGCTGACTGTATTATATGCCCTCTCTTTTATTTTTATGCAATCTTTGACTTCCTTTGTCAGCTATGGTTGTGTCATCCTCTCTTTAGAATACTTCTTCACTTTGGGATGCCTTCCAGATTGCCCCAGGAACTCCAGCCATTGTTGTTCTGCTTTCACACCTGACAGCTTCCAATGAACTCTGGCCAGCTCTTCTCTCATGCCTCTGTAATTCCTTATACTCCACCGTGATACTGATACGTCTGACCCTCTGAAATTGAAGAATGAATTCTATTATATTATGCTCACTGCCTCCAAAGGGTTCCTTTACCTTAGGCTCACTAATCAAATCTGGTTCAATAGCCAATAGACAATAGGTGCAGAAGTAGACCATTCTGCCCTTCGAGCCTGCACCGCCATTCTGAGATCATGGCTGATCATCTACTATCAATACCCGGTTCCTGCCTTGTCCCCATATCCCTTGATTCCCCTATCCATAAGATACCTATCTAGCTCCTTCTTGAAAGCATCCAGAGAATTGGCCTCCACTACCTTCTGAGGCAGTACATTCCACACCCCCACAAATCTCTGGGAGAAGAAGTTTTTCCTTAACTCTGTCCTAAATGACCTACCCTTTATTCTCAAACCATGCCCTCTGGTACTAGGCCCTCCCAGCATCTGGAACATATTTCCTGCCTCTATCTTGTCCAATCCCTTAATAATCTTATATATTGCAATCAGATCCCCTCTCAATCTCCTTAATTCCAGCGTGAGTAAAAGCCCACTCTCTCTCACCTCTCTGCGTAATACAGTCCAGACATCCCAGGAATTAACCTCGTGAATCTACGCTGCACTTCCTCTACAGCCAGGATGTCCTTCCTTAACCCTGGAGACCAAAACTGTACACAATACTCCAGGTGTGGTCTCACCAGGGCTCTGTACAAATGCAAGAGGATTTCCTTGCTCTTGTACTCAATTCCTTTTGTAATAAAGGCCAACATTCCATTCGCCTTCTTCACTGCCTGTTGCACTTGCTCATTCACCTTCAGTGACTGATGAACAAGTACTCCTAGATCTCTTTGTATTTCTCCCTTACCTAACTACGCAGTTCAGATAATATTCTGCCTTCCTGTTGCTACTCCCAAAGTGGATAACCTCACACTTATTCACATTAAACGTCATCTGCCAAGTATCTGCCCACTCACTCAGCCTATCCACGTCACCCTGAATTCTCCTAACATCCTCCTCACATGTCACACTGCCACCCAGCTTAGTATCATCAGCAAACTTAGTATCATTACACAACATCTGACTCAGAACAGTCTTTCCCATAGTGGGCTCTACCACAAGCTGCTCTAAAAATGCCACCTTGTAGGCATTCTACAAACTGCCTGTCTTGGGATCCAGCCCCGACCTGGTTTTGCAACGTACCTCTGTATGTAATCCCACATGACTATCCTAATATTGCCTTTATCACTTGCCTTTTCTATCTCCAGTTGTAATTTATATCCCACATCCTGGTTACTGTTTGGCAACCTGCATCAGGATTTTTTACCCTTACAGTTTCTTAACCTTAACTACAAGGAGTCTTCCACTTCTGGTTTAAGATGGCTCTGATGAAACACAGTGATGCTTTACCTGGAGTAAGAAAAATCTGTTAACCTCAGCATTAATCACACTTTTTCTGGAGAATGATCACTGCAATCAGGAGGCTGTGAATTCCTTGGAGGAGTTGTAGCTTTTGAACCGACTCTACGACCTGGCATCTTTGTGATGTGAACGGAAGCCTCAGAGGTGCAGATTGGGTACTGCACAGCATCATGGGCTGAACCAAAGTGGCGGGACCCGTGCCAGACAGCGAGGAGCAAGCCAATACTTGGACCCTGCTGGAGCAGACCGGGAGCCAATCTGAAGTGGCAGATCCGAGGCAAGCCGAGGCAATGCTGAGTTGAGGGGGTGGGCAGGGTGTATCAAATTGGCAAGCCCAGGTCTGATAGCAAGGATCGAGCTGGTGTTTGGGCAATTGGTCCAGGTTGAAAAGCTCAGCGTGTCGGGGCCGGAGACAGAGCTGAGGAACGAGCTGGTGTTTGGGCAATTGGTCCAGGTTGAAAAGCTCAGCGTGTCGGGGCCGGAGATGGAGCCGAGGAACGAGCTGGTGTTTGGGCAATTGGTCCAGGTTGAAAAGCTCAGCGTGTCGGGGCCGGAGATGGAGCCGAGGAACGAGCTGGTGTTTGGGCAATTGGTCCAGGTTGAAAAGCTCAGCGTGTCGGGGCTGGAGCCGAGGAACGAGCTGGTGTTTGGGTAATTGGTCCAGGCTGAAAAGCTCAGCGTGTCGGGGCCGGAGACGGAGCCGAGGAACGAGCTGGTGTTTGGGCAATTGGTCTAGGTTGGAAAGCTCAGCGTGTCGGGGCCGGAGACGGAGCCGAGGAACGAGCTGGTGTTTGGGCAATTGGTCCAGGTTGAAAAGCTCAGCGTGTCGGGGCCGGAGACGGAGCCGAGGAACGAGCTGGTGTTTGGGCAATTGGTCTAGGTCGGGGGTCGGCAACCTGCGGCTCCCGAGCCATTTGTGGCTCTTTCACCTCTGTGCTGCGGCTACCTGTGGCTTTGGGAAATAATTGGTCAGTATTTAATTAAAATGTATTTTATGTTAGTTTGTTAGCTTTTGAAATGTAATTCTAAATTTGAAGATTATGGTGATCTTGTACAATCTAAGTGTGGCGACACATTTCCTGGCACATCCGAAACGGCTCACAATTAGCCAGCATTCCGGCTAAGGGAGATAGCCTACGGGGGTTTGTGAGTACGCGTCTTTTGCAGCATCTGCGTCCATGGGGGCTGGGTTGAGGGAGGCTTAAAAGCAAGGCTGTTTAGTTCGAATAAAGTTATTCGACTGCAGTTTACTGACTGTGTGAGCACACCGCTACAACGTGTTTTTATCGCTATTAATATACGTCACCACTGCCAATACCTGACACCCGCCAGTGCGCGATTTCTTTAATTTTTGATCCAAGGTAAGCCAACTATGGAGAATTCTAAAAAAAGAAAAGTGACTGAAGAAAACAGAACGTTTAATGATACGTGGGCAGATTCATTTGCTTTCACTGTTGACGAGACTGGTTTACCGGTATGCTTAATATGCAATGAGAAACTAGCAAACAACAAAAAGTCAAATGTCGCAAGGCATTTCTAGAATAAACACGCAGCCTTTGCTCAAAAATATCCGGATGGAGATGAGAGAAAAAAAGCCGTTTCGGAACTGATGCGGAAGGTTGATCTGAGCAAAAATCATTTCAAGAAGTGGATGAAGTCTGGAAAATCAACTACGTACGCTAGTTTTGTTGCCGCTCAGGAAATAGTCAGGCACGGGAAGCAGTTTACAGATGGTGAATATATAAAAGAATCTTTCATTAAGATTTCAGAACATCTATTCACGGACTTTAAAAACAAGAGTGAAATTGTGCAGAAAATCAGGGATATGCCCCTCTCTGCAAAGACTGTCAAAGACAGAACCATAAAAATGGCAGAAGACATCACAAGACAGCAAATTAAAGTCATCAATTCAGCTGTGGCCTACTCGATTGCCTGTGACGAGACTAAAGACAAAGGTGATATTGAACAAATAGCGTTGTTCTGCCGGTATGTAAACTCTGCCGGGCCACAGGAAGAACTGATTGAGTTGATACCTCTAAAAGACCAAACACGGGGGGAGGACATCTGTGAGGCTGTCTTGAATTGTTTAAGAGCCAAAGGAATAAAGACCACCCATCTGGTGTCAGTAGCTACTGATGGGGCTCCGAATATGACGGGAACGCACAAGGGATTTGTGGCTTTACTGCAGAAGTCGCTGGACAGAAAGCTGCTGACTTTTCACTGCATCTTGCACCAAGAGGCACTGTGCGCTCAAACATTTCCTCCGGAATGCACAGAAGTAATGGATGTTGTCATTCAGATTGTCAATAAAATAATGGCAAAAAGTTTAAATCACCGTCAATTCCGTTTGTTACTGGACGAGATGGAAAGCGCATATTCTGATCTCCTGCTGCACAACAAAGTCCGGTGGCTGTCCAAAGGGGAGGTGCTGAAACGCTTTGTCGCGTGTCTGGAAGAAGTGAAAACTTTCCTGGGCAGCAAAGGGCTCACCTTTCCTGAGCTGGAACAGCCAGAGTGGCTGGAAAAGCTACACTTCATGGTAGACATGACAGTGCACCTGAACACGCTGAACACAGCTCTTCAGGGGAAAGGACGCACAGCCCTGCACATGTTGGAGGATGTTTTGGCATTCGAGCGCAAGTTGACAGTGCTTGCCAGAGATTTACAGAAAGGCACTTTGTCTCACTTCCCCAATTTGAGAGAGTTCAAACAAGGTCACGACACGATAATTTCGGAGTATTTACATTCTGCAATCATCGCAATGCAAACATCGTTTGGGAAACGCTTCTGTGAGTTCAGAGAGGAAAAAAACACATTATCCTTCCCGGTCACTCCCTTAAGCATCGATCCTTCCCTACTGAATACGACTGCATTGGCAGGTGTGAGTCAACCTGATCTTGAGATGGAACTGGCCGACATAGCCGACAAAGACATATGGGTGTCCAAGTTTAGACGCTTGACAGCAGACCTTGAAGATGTTGCCCGTCAGAAGGCCGTTCTTGCTCAGAATCACAAATGGAGTGATATTGAAAACCTTCCAAAACCGGACAAACTTGTGTTCGAAACATGGAATGCTATGCCCGACATTTATGTAAACATGAAAAAGTATGCGCTTGGAGTCCTGTCGATCTTTGGATCCACATATGTATGTGAGCAGGTGTTCTCCAACATGAACTTTATTAAAAACAAACATCGCGCACGCCTCACAGATGACAGCTTGCGATCCTGTGTAAAGATGAAGGTGACGTCATACAGCCCTGATGTGCAGACGCTGTGCGCTGAGGTCCAGGAGCAGAAATCCCATTAACCAAGTATGATAAATATTTTAATTGCATATTATTTTATGTATATTCATATTTTTTCATTGTTCAGTGAAATAGTCCTTTTATTTTTCAGGCTGACAGCTGGCTGATGTTATTTTTGGTTTGCTGCTGGCGGCAAATTTAAGTTTGGCGTTTTTCATAAATACAAGAAGGACTCAAATAGACGTTGAGTATTTTACTTAAAAGTAACCTTCAACCCAACGTCTTTTTTTCGGAGTTCAAAATGTTTTTGTTGCATGCAGAAATGTAATTTCGTTTTCTCTGCAGGAGTTCATCAATTTCATAAATGCAACACATTATAGTTTGTTTATACATAGCATAAAGGCAAAAAAAACGTTGTATGCAGTGTTATTTCATTTTAAATGTCAAACGGGTCTTGCGGCTCCCAGTGTTTTCTTTTCTGTGGGAAACGGGTCCAAGTGGCTCTTTCAGTGGTAAAGGTTGCTGACCCCTGGTCTAGGTTGAAAAGCTCAGCGTGTCGGAGCCGGAGCTGAGGAACGAGCTGGTGTTTGGGCAATTGGTCCAGGTTGAAAAGCTCAGTGTGTCGGGGCAGGAGACGGAGCCGAGGAACGAGCTGGTGTTTGGGCAATTGGTCCAGGTTGAAAAGCTCAGCGTGTCGGGGCCGGAGACGGAGCCGAGGAACGAGCTGGTGTTTGGGCAATTGGTCCAGGTTGAAAAGCTCAGCGTGTCGGGGCCGGAGATAGAGCCGAGGAACGAGCTGGTGTTTGGGCAATTGGTCCAGGTTGAAAAGCTCAGCGTGTCGGGGCCGGAGCCGAGGAACGAGCTGGTGTTTGGGCAATTGGTCCAGGTTGAAAAGCTCAGCATGTTGGGGCCAGAGACGGAGCCGAGGAACGAGCTGGTGTTTGGGCAATTGGTCCAGGTTGAAAAGCTCAGCGTGTCGGGGCCGGAGATGGAGCCGAGGAACGAGCTGGTGTTTGGGCAATTGGTGCAGGTTGAAAAGCTCAGCGTGTCGGGGCCGGAGACAGAGCCAAAGGACGGGCTGGTGTTCAGCTTGCTGCTCAGTGAGGGTTCAGTCTCTGCATTGATCTGAGGCTGTGACCTACAACTACAGCCTGCAGCGATGACCAGTCATGGCTGCAAACTCATTTTTGTGAACTTCAGTTGTGAATGTTATTTGCTGTTTGTACCATTGGTTCTTTTCTGCACATTAGGGTATTTGACGGTCTTCTTTAATGTGTTCTAATGGTTTCTTTTTTGTGGCTGCATGTAAGGAGATGATTCTCAAGGTTGTATACAGCACACAAAACTGATATTAAATGTACTTTCAACTTTGAACAAGAATTCTACATCTTTCAATTCTATGTCATCTTATTCAAAGGATTTGACTTCATTTTTTTTTACCGATAAAGCCACCCCAGACCCTATAGCTACAAATCTATCCTTTCATATGAGGTGTAGCCTTGGCTATTAACCTCCCAACTGTCATCTTCTTTAAGTCATAAAACAGTGATTTCCGCAACATGATACCTGCCAAATTCTAACTGTGCTACAAGATTATCTACCATATTCAATATACTTGGTGCATTCAAATATAACACCTACAGGCCTGTATTCATCACCTTTTTCAATTTTACCCCCATGTTACACTTCAACTCATCCCACTGACTGCAAATTTACTCTATCATCTTCCTGTCCTTCCTCTCGGTCTCATTATACAATGCATCGACTTGTGTATCAGTTGCCCCGTCCTCAGTCCGATCACTTCAATTCCCATACCCCTGCTAAATTAGTTGAAATCCTCCCCCTGACTGCAAGGATCCCTCAGTTTTGGATGTAACCCATCCTTTCTGTACAAGCCACATCTTTCCCAGAAGAGATCGCAAGGAACTGCGAAACTTGGCCCATGCTCCAGTTCCTCAGCCACTCATCGCTGACCAGCACGGGGCGCTGGCAGTAATCTAGGGCTCACTGCCTTGGAGCTCCTGCTCCTCAGCCTCTCCTCCAACTCTCTCTACTCACTGCGCAGGACCTCATCCTCTCATTGGTGACACCGTGCACCACCATGTCTGGCTGCTCGACCTACCTCTCCAGAATCTTCTACAGCTGCCCAGCGACATCCGGATTCTAGTACCTGGGAGACAATACACCTTCCTGGCCCCTCTTTCACAGCCAGAATCTCCTGTCCACTTCTCTCACTATTGAGTCTCCTGTCACTCTGCCTGACTTTACCCTTCCCTGCTGATCATCAGAGCTGAGTACAACTTCACCGCCAAACACAAATTACACCGCAGATGCTGTGGTCAAATCGACACGTACAAACAAACTGCTGCTGTGCCTTGATGGGTCATCCCCACCCCAGCAGCATCCAAAGGGGGTATACTGAGGGGAATGGCCACAGGGGAACCCTGTGCTGGCTGCTTACTCCCCTTTCGTCACCCAGCTACTATCTGAAGCCTGCACTCTGGGTGTGGCTGCCTCAGTTAAACAATCACCTCTGAGGTTTCCAGGATCCTGAGTGCATCCAGCTCCAGCTCCAGCTCCAGTTCCTTGACCTTGTCAGTCAGGAGCAGAAGTTGGGTTCACTTCCTGCAGTTGTAGTCTTCATGGAAACAACTTTATAGCCTGAAATTCCATATCCTGCAATTCCATTCTGCCGACACTTGTTATACTCTGAGCTTCTCGAGCTGAAGCTCTGGTCTGCACCTGTTCTCACCAAAGCCTGACTACTCCTGACACAATGGCCACTGCGCTTCCACCTCGTTTCTTTATATTGGCCCCTGCCGAGCGCCTAAAAGATGACGATGATTGCAATTCCAAAGGCCGTGAGCTCTTCTGAAAGCTCGCACAGCCTCAGCAACGATCCCCTCTCAGATGATTCCCTTCATAATTAAAGCTACACAAGAGGTTTGACTCCATATGTGGTACAGCCTTCAGATCGACATCTGAAAGACAAGATCAGATGGCTAAGGATTTGAGCAGAGTCACATGTGGTCAATTGATTTGCAAAAAGACTTTAACTGAAGTGCGACATAAAAGAAATCGAGTCCCGGAAAGATACAGCACAGAAACTATTGCCAGTGCTGACCATCAACCACCATTTACAGCAGTTCTCAGTTAATGCTACACTTCTCCCCACAACAACTGCCCCAAGAATCTACCACCCACTTACAAATGAGGAACAGTTCACAGCGCCTTATGAACCAACCAACCCATCCACACATCTTCAGGGTGGGAGGAAACCGGACACATTGTCACAGGGATAGCATGCAAAGTCCATGCGGAGAGCATCCGGTCGGGTTTGAAACCAGGTGCTTGGTGTAGTGAGAGAGCAGCTCTACTCGCTGTGCCACTGCATCACCCAAGGGTGCAGAGCATTCAGTCCCATAGAATTGCGCCCCACAGAAGTCACACAGAGACTAGTTAACGAACAAAAGTACAAGAAAAGGGGTATGAAACAATTCCAAAAAGATGTTGCCCTCAGAATGAATGCAGGGAAGATTTTGCAGGGTTGAAAATTAGGATCATTAACAAAGTGACATGGACTGGGCTCGTGGCCCTCACAAAGGGAAAGCTTAGAGTTGATCGGATGGTGGAGTTTAACTTTATTCAAGGGTTTCATATGGTAGAGAAGACAGCCCTGTCTTTGGAATACGATTCAGGTTTGAGCTGTGGGAGATGATTCAGGTTTGAGCTGTGGGATAACGTTAAGGTTTGAGCTGTGGGATATGGTTAAGGTTTGAACTGTGGGATATGATTAAGGTTTGAGCGGTGGGATAAGGTTAAGATTTGAGCTGTGGGATATGATTTTGAGATGTGGGATATAATTAAGGTTTGAGCTGTGGGATATGATTAAGGTTTGAGCTCTGGGATCTGATTAACGTTTCAACTGTGGGATATGATTAAGGTTTGAGCTGTGCGATATGATTAAGGTTTGAGCTGTGGGAGATGATTAAGGTTTGAGCTGTGGGAGATGATTAAGGTTTGAGCTGTGGGATATGATTAAGGGTTGAGCTGTGGGATATGAGTAAGGTTTGAGCTGTGGGATATGATTAAGGTTTGAGCTGTGGGATATGATTTTGTGCTGTGGGATATGATTAAGGTTTGAGCTGTGGGATATGATTAAGGTTTGAGCGGTGGGATAAGGTTAAGGTTTGAGCTGTGGGATATGATTAAGGTTTGAGCTGTGGGATATGATTAAGGTTGGAGCTGTGGGATATGATTAAGGTTTGAGCTGTTGGATATGATTAAGGTTTGAGCGGTGGGATAAGGTTAAGGTTTGAGCTGTGGGATATGATTAACGTTTGAGCTGTGGGATATGATTAAGGTTTCAGCTGTGAGATATGATTTTGAGCTGTGGGATATGATTAAGGTTTGAGCTGTGGGATAAGGTTAAGGTTTGAGCTGTGGGATATGATTAAGGTTTGAGCTGTGGGATATGGTTAAGGTTTGAGCTGTGGGATATGATTAAGGTTTGAGCTGTGGGATATGATTTTGTGCTGTGGGATATGATTAAGGTTTGAGCTGTGGGATATGATTAAGGTTTGAGCTGTGGGATATGGTTAAGGTTTGAGCTGAGGGATATGGTTAAGGTTTGAGCTGTGGGATATGATTAAGGTTTGAGCTGTGGGATATGATTAAGGTTTGAGCTGTGGGATATGATTAAGGTTTGAGCTGAGGGATATGGTTAAGGTTTGAGCTGTGGGATAAGGTTAAGGTTTGAGCTGTGGGATATGATTAAGGTTTGAGCTGTGGGATATGATTTTGTGCTGTGGGATATGATTAAGGTTTGAGCGGTGGGATATGATTAAGGTTTGAGCTGTGGGATAAGGTTAAGGTTTGAGCTGTGGGATATGATTAAGGTTTGAGCTGTGGGATATGATTAAGGTTGGAGCTGTGGAATATGATTAAGGTTTGAGCTGTTGGATATGATTAAGGTTTGAGCGGTGGGATAAGGTTAAGGTTTGAGCTGTGGGATATGATTAAGGTTTGAGCTGTGGGATATGATTAAGGTTTCAGCTGTGAGATATGATTTTGAGCTGTGGGATATGATTAAGGTTTGAGCTGTGGGATAAGGTTAAGGTTTGAGCTGTGGGATATGATTAAGGTTTGAGCTGTGGGATATGATTAAGGTTTGAGCTGTGGGATATGATTAAGGTTTGAGCTGTGGGATATGATTAAGGTTTGAGCTGAGGGATATGGTTAAGGTTTGAGCTGTGGGATAAGGTTAAGGTTTGAGCTGTGGGATATGATTAAGGTTTGAGCTGTGGGATATGATTTTGTGCTGTGGGATATGATTAAGGTTTGAGCGGTGGGATATGATTAAGGTTTGAGCTGTGGGATAAGGTTAAGGTTTGAGCTGTGGGATATGATTAAGGTTTGAGCTGTGGGATATGATTAAGGTTGGAGCTGTGGAATATGATTAAGGTTTGAGCTGTTGGATATGATTAAGGTTTGAGCGGTGGGATAAGGTTAAGGTTTGAGCTGTGGGATATGATTAAGGTTTGAGCTGTGGGATATGATTAAGGTTTCAGCTGTGAGATATGATTTTGAGCTGTGGGATATGATTAAGGTTTGAGCTGTGGGATAAGGTTAAGGTTTGAGCTGTGGGATATGATTAAGGTTTGAGCTGTGGGATAAGGTTAAGGTTTGAGCGGTGGGATATGATTAAGGTTTGAGCTGTGGGATAAGGTTAAGGTTTGAGCTGTGGGATATGATTTTGTGCTGTGGGATATGATTAAGGTTTGAGCTGTGGGATATGGTTAAGGTTTGAGCTGAGGGATATGGTTAAGGTTTGAGCTGTGGGATATGATTAAGGTTTGAGCTGTGGGATAAGGTTAAGGTTTGAGCTGTGGGATATGATTAAGGTTTGAGCTGTGGGATATGATTAAGGTTTCAGCTGTGGGATATGATTTTGTGCTGTGGGATATGATTAAGGTTTGAGCTGTGGGTTATGATTAAGGTTTGAGCTGTGGGATATGATTAAGGTTTGAGCTGTGGGATATGATTAAGGTTTGAGCTGTGCGATAAGGTTAAGGTTTGAGCGGTGGGATAAGGTTAAGGTTTGAGCTGTGGGATATGATTAAGGTTTCAACTGTGGGATATGATTAGGGTTGAGCTGTGGGATATGATTAAGGTTTGACCTGTGGGATATGATTAAGGTTTGAGCTGTGGGATATGATTAAGGTTTGAACTGTGGGATATGATTAAGGGTTGAGCTGTGGGATATGATTAAGGTTTGAGCTGTGGGATATGATTAAGGTTTGAGCTGTGGAATATGATTAAGGTTTGAGCGGTGGGATAAGGTTAAGGTTTGAGCTGTGAGATATGATTAAGGTTTGAACTGTGGGATATGATTAAGGGTTGAGCTGTGGGATATGAGTAAGGTTTGAGCTGTGGGAGATGATTCAGGTTTGAGCTGTGGGATAACGTTAAGGTTTGAGCTGTGGGATATGGTTAAGGTTTCAGCTGTGGGATATGATTAAGGTTTGAACTGTGGGATATGATTAAGGTTTGAGCGGTGGGATAAGGTTAAGATTTGAGCTGTGGGATATGATTTTGAGATGTGGGATATAATTAAGGTTTGAGCTGTGGGATATGATTAAGGTTTGAGCTCTGGGATCTGATTAACGTTTCAACTGTGGGATATGATTAAGGTTTGAGCTGTGCGATATGATTAAGGTTTGAGCTGTGGGAGATGATTAAGGTTTGAGCTGTGGGAGATGATTAAGGTTTGAGCTGTGGGATATGATTAAGGTTTGAGCGGTGGGATAAGGTTAAGGTTTGAGCTGTGGGATATGATTAAGGTTTGAACTGTGGGATATGATTAAGGGTTGAGCTGTGGGATATGAGTAAGGTTTGAGCTGTGGGATATGATTAAGGTTTGAGCTGTGGGATATGATTTTGTGCTGTGGGATATGATTAAGGTTTGAGCTGTGGGATATGATTAAGGTTTGAGCGGTGGGATAAGGTTAAGGTTTGAGCTGTGGGATATGATTAAGGTTTGAGCTGTGGGATATGATTAAGGTTGGAGCTGTGGGATATGATTAAGGTTTGAGCTGTTGGATATGATTAAGGTTTGAGCGGTGGGATAAGGTTAAGGTTTGAGCTGTGGGATATGATTAACGTTTGAGCTGTGGGATATGATTAAGGTTTCAGCTGTGAGATATGATTTTGAGCTGTGGGATATGATTAAGGTTTGAGCTGTGGGATAAGGTTAAGGTTTGAGCTGTGGGATATGATTAAGGTTTGAGCTGTGGGATATGGTTAAGGTTTGAGCTGTGGGATATGATTAAGGTTTGAGCTGTGGGATATGATTTTGTGCTGTGGGATATGATTAAGGTTTGAGCTGTGGGATATGATTAAGGTTTGAGCTGTGGGATATGGTTAAGGTTTGAGCTGAGGGATATGGTTAAGGTTTGAGCTGTGGGATATGATTAAGGTTTGAGCTGTGGGATATGATTAAGGTTTGAGCTGTGGGATATGATTAAGGTTTGAGCTGAGGGATATGGTTAAGGTTTGAGCTGTGGGATAAGGTTAAGGTTTGAGCTGTGGGATATGATTAAGGTTTGAGCTGTGGGATATGATTTTGTGCTGTGGGATATGATTAAGGTTTGAGCGGTGGGATATGATTAAGGTTTGAGCTGTGGGATAAGGTTAAGGTTTGAGCTGTGGGATATGATTAAGGTTTGAGCTGTGGGATATGATTAAGGTTGGAGCTGTGGAATATGATTAAGGTTTGAGCTGTTGGATATGATTAAGGTTTGAGCGGTGGGATAAGGTTAAGGTTTGAGCTGTGGGATATGATTAAGGTTTGAGCTGTGGGATATGATTAAGGTTTCAGCTGTGAGATATGATTTTGAGCTGTGGGATATGATTAAGGTTTGAGCTGTGGGATAAGGTTAAGGTTTGAGCTGTGGGATATGATTAAGGTTTGAGCTGTGGGATATGATTAAGGTTTGAGCTGTGGGATATGATTAAGGTTTGAGCTGTGGGATATGATTAAGGTTTGAGCTGAGGGATATGGTTAAGGTTTGAGCTGTGGGATAAGGTTAAGGTTTGAGCTGTGGGATATGATTAAGGTTTGAGCTGTGGGATAAGGTTAAGGTTTGAGCTGTGGGATATGATTAAGGTTTGAGCTGTGGGATATGATTAAGGTTGGAGCTGTGGAATATGATTAAGGTTTGAGCTGTTGGATATGATTAAGGTTTGAGCGGTGGGATAAGGTTAAGGTTTGAGCTGTGGGATATGATTAAGGTTTGAGCTGTGGGATATGATTAAGGTTTCAGCTGTGAGATATGATTTTGAGCTGTGGGATATGATTAAGGTTTGAGCTGTGGGATAAGGTTAAGGTTTGAGCTGTGGGATATGATTAAGGTTTGAGCTGTGGGATAAGGTTAAGGTTTGAGCGGTGGGATATGATTAAGGTTTGAGCTGTGGGATAAGGTTAAGGTTTGAGCTGTGGGATATGATTTTGTGCTGTGGGATATGATTAAGGTTTGAGCTGTGGGATATGATTAAGGTTTGAGCTGTGGGATATGGTTAAGGTTTGAGCTGAGGGATATGGTTAAGGTTTGAGCTGTGGGATATGATTAAGGTTTGAGCTGTGGGATAAGGTTAAGGTTTGAGCTGTGGGATATGATTAAGGTTTGAGCTGTGGGATATGATTAAGGTTTCAGCTGTGGGATATGATTTTGTGCTGTGGGATATGATTAAGGTTTGAGCTGTGGGTTATGATTAAGGTTTGAGCTGTGGGATATGATTAAGGTTTGAGCTGTGGGATATGATTAAGGTTTGAGCTGTGCGATAAGGTTAAGGTTTGAGCGGTGGGATAAGGTTAAGGTTTGAGCTGTGGGATATGATTAAGGTTTCAACTGTGGGATATAATTAGGGTTGAGCTGTGGGATATGATTAAGGTTTGACCTGTGGGATATGATTAAGGTTTGAGCTGTGGGATATGATTAAGGTTTGAACTGTGGGATATGATTAAGGGTTGAGCTGTGGGATATGATTAAGGTTTGAGCTGTGGGATATGATTAAGGTTTGAGCTGTGGAATATGATTAAGGTTTGAGCGGTGGGATAAGGTTAAGGTTTGAGCTGTGAGATATGATTAAGGTTTGAACTGTGGGATATGATTAAGGGTTGAGCTGTGGGATATGAGTAAGGTTTGAGCTGTGGGAGATGATTCAGGTTTGAGCTGTGGGATAACGTTAAGGTTTGAGCTGTGGGATATGGTTAAGGTTTCAGCTGTGGGATATGATTAAGGTTTGAACTGTGGGATATGATTAAGGTTTGAGCGGTGGGATAAGGTTAAGATTTGAGCTGTGGGATATGATTTTGAGATGTGGGATATAATTAAGGTTTGAGCTGTGGGATATGATTAAGGTTTGAGCTCTGGGATCTGATTAACGTTTCAACTGTGGGATATGATTAAGGTTTGAGCTGTGCGATATGATTAAGGTTTGAGCTGTGGGAGATGATTAAGGTTTGAGCTGTGGGAGATGATTAAGGTTTGAGCTGTGGGATATGATTAAGGTTTGAGCGGTGGGATAAGGTTAAGGTTTGAGCTGTGGGATATGATTAAGGTTTGAACTGTGGGATATGATTAAGGGTTGAGCTGTGGGATATGAGTAAGGTTTGAGCTGTGGGATATGATTAAGGTTTGAGCTGTGGGATATGATTTTGTGCTGTGGGATATGATTAAGGTTTGAGCTGTGGGATATGATTAAGGTTTGAGCGGTGGGATAAGGTTAAGGTTTGAGCTGTGGGATATGATTAAGGTTTGAGCTGTGGGATATGATTAAGGTTGGAGCTGTGGGATATGATTAAGGTTTGAGCTGTTGGATATGATTAAGGTTTGAACGGTGGGATAAGGTTAAGGTTTGAGCTGTGGGATATGATTAAGGTTTGAGCTGTGGGATATGATTAAGGTTTCAGCTGTGAGATATGATTTTGAGCTGTGGGATATGATTAAGGTTTGAGCTGTGGGATAAGTTTAAGGTTTGAGCTGTGGGATATGATTAAGGTTTGAGCTGTGGGATATGATTAAGGTTTGAGCTGTGCGATAAGGTTAAGGTTTGAGCGGTGGGATAAGGTTAAGGTTTGAGCTGTGGGATATGATTAAGGTTTCAACTGTGGGATATGATTAGGGTTGAGCTGTGGGATATGATTAAGGTTTGACCTGTGGGATATGATTAAGGTTTGAGCTGTGGGATATGATTAAGGTTTGAACTGTGGGATATGATTAAGGGTTGAGCTGTGGGATATGATTAAGGTTTGAGCTGTGGGATATGATTAAGGTTTGAGCTGTGGAATATGATTAAGGTTTGAGCGGTGGGATAAGGTTAAGGTTTGAGCTGTGAGATATGATTAAGGTTTGAACTGTGGGATATGATTAAGGGTTGAGCTGTGGGATATGAGTAAGGTTTGAGCTGTGGGAGATGATTCAGGTTTGAGCTGTGGGATAACGTTAAGGTTTGAGCTGTGGGATATGGTTAAGGTTTCAGCTGTGGGATATGATTAAGGTTTGAACTGTGGGATATGATTAAGGTTTGAGCGGTGGGATAAGGTTAAGATTTGAGCTGTGGGATATGATTTTGAGATGTGGGATATAATTAAGGTTTGAGCTGTGGGATATGATTAAGGTTTGAGCTCTGGGATCTGATTAACGTTTCAACTGTGGGATATGATTAAGGTTTGAGCTGTGCGATATGATTAAGGTTTGAGCTGTGGGAGATGATTAAGGTTTGAGCTGTGGGAGATGATTAAGGTTTGAGCTGTGGGATATGATTAAGGTTTGAGCGGTGGGATAAGGTTAAGGTTTGAGCTGTGGGATATGATTAAGGTTTGAACTGTGGGATATGATTAAGGGTTGAGCTGTGGGATATGAGTAAGGTTTGAGCTGTGGGATATGATTAAGGTTTGAGCTGTGGGATATGATTTTGTGCTGTGGGATATGATTAAGGTTTGAGCTGTGGGATATGATTAAGGTTTGAGCGGTGGGATAAGGTTAAGGTTTGAGCTGTGGGATATGATTAAGGTTTGAGCTGTGGGATATGATTAAGGTTGGAGCTGTGGGATATGATTAAGGTTTGAGCTGTTGGATATGATTAAGGTTTGAGCGGTGGGATAAGGTTAAGGTTTGAGCTGTGGGATATGATTAACGTTTGAGCTGTGGGATATGATTAAGGTTTCAGCTGTGAGATATGATTTTGAGCTGTGGGATATGATTAAGGTTTGAGCTGTGGGATAAGGTTAAGGTTTGAGCTGTGGGATATGATTAAGGTTTGAGCTGTGGGATATGGTTAAGGTTTGAGCTGTGGGATATGATTAAGGTTTGAGCTGTGGGATATGATTTTGTGCTGTGGGATATGATTAAGGTTTGAGCTGTGGGATATGATTAAGGTTTGAGCTGTGGGATATGGTTAAGGTTTGAGCTGAGGGATATGGTTAAGGTTTGAGCTGTGGGATATGATTAAGGTTTGAGCTGTGGGATATGATTAAGGTTTGAGCTGTGGGATATGATTAAGGTTTGAGCTGAGGGATATGGTTAAGGTTTGAGCTGTGGGATAAGGTTAAGGTTTGAGCTGTGGGATATGATTAAGGTTTGAGCTGTGGGATATGATTTTGTGCTGTGGGATATGATTAAGGTTTGAGCGGTGGGATATGATTAAGGTTTGAGCTGTGGGATAAGGTTAAGGTTTGAGCTGTGGGATATGATTAAGGTTTGAGCTGTGGGATATGATTAAGGTTGGAGCTGTGGAATATGATTAAGGTTTGAGCTGTTGGATATGATTAAGGTTTGAGCGGTGGGATAAGGTTAAGGTTTGAGCTGTGGGATATGATTAAGGTTTGAGCTGTGGGATATGATTAAGGTTTCAGCTGTGAGATATGATTTTGAGCTGTGGGATATGATTAAGGTTTGAGCTGTGGGATAAGGTTAAGGTTTGAGCTGTGGGATATGATTAAGGTTTGAGCTGTGGGATATGATTAAGGTTTGAGCTGTGGGATATGATTAAGGTTTGAGCTGTGGGATATGATTAAGGTTTGAGCTGAGGGATATGGTTAAGGTTTGAGCTGTGGGATAAGGTTAAGGTTTGAGCTGTGGGATATGATTAAGGTTTGAGCTGTGGGATATGATTTTGTGCTGTGGGATATGATTAAGGTTTGAGCGGTGGGATATGATTAAGGTTTGAGCTGTGGGATAAGGTTAAGGTTTGAGCTGTGGGATATGATTAAGGTTTGAGCTGTGGGATATGATTAAGGTTGGAGCTGTGGAATATGATTAAGGTTTGAGCTGTTGGATATGATTAAGGTTTGAGCGGTGGGATAAGGTTAAGGTTTGAGCTGTGGGATATGATTAAGGTTTGAGCTGTGGGATATGATTAAGGTTTCAGCTGTGAGATATGATTTTGAGCTGTGGGATATGATTAAGGTTTGAGCTGTGGGATAAGGTTAAGGTTTGAGCTGTGGGATATGATTAAGGTTTGAGCTGTGGGATAAGGTTAAGGTTTGAGCGGTGGGATATGATTAAGGTTTGAGCTGTGGGATAAGGTTAAGGTTTGAGCTGTGGGATATGATTTTGTGCTGTGGGATATGATTAAGGTTTGAGCTGTGGGATATGATTAAGGTTTGAGCTGTGGGATATGGTTAAGGTTTGAGCTGAGGGATATGGTTAAGGTTTGAGCTGTGGGATATGATTAAGGTTTGAGCTGTGGGATAAGGTTAAGGTTTGAGCTGTGGGATATGATTAAGGTTTGAGCTGTGGGATATGATTAAGGTTTCAGCTGTGGGATATGATTTTGTGCTGTGGGATATGATTAAGGTTTGAGCTGTGGGTTATGATTAAGGTTTGAGCTGTGGGATATGATTAAGGTTTGAGCTGTGGGATATGATTAAGGTTTGAGCTGTGCGATAAGGTTAAGGTTTGAGCGGTGGGATAAGGTTAAGGTTTGAGCTGTGGGATATGATTAAGGTTTCAACTGTGGGATATGATTAGGGTTGAGCTGTGGGATATGATTAAGGTTTGACCTGTGGGATATGATTAAGGTTTGAGCTGTGGGATATGATTAAGGTTTGAACTGTGGGATATGATTAAGGGTTGAGCTGTGGGATATGATTAAGGTTTGAGCTGTGGGATATGATTAAGGTTTGAGCTGTGGAATATGATTAAGGTTTGAGCGGTGGGATAAGGTTAAGGTTTGAGCTGTGAGATATGATTAAGGTTTGAACTGTGGGATATGATTAAGGGTTGAGCTGTGGGATATGAGTAAGGTTTGAGCTGTGGGAGATGATTCAGGTTTGAGCTGTGGGATAACGTTAAGGTTTGAGCTGTGGGATATGGTTAAGGTTTCAGCTGTGGGATATGATTAAGGTTTGAACTGTGGGATATGATTAAGGTTTGAGCGGTGGGATAAGGTTAAGATTTGAGCTGTGGGATATGATTTTGAGATGTGGGATATAATTAAGGTTTGAGCTGTGGGATATGATTAAGGTTTGAGCTCTGGGATCTGATTAACGTTTCAACTGTGGGATATGATTAAGGTTTGAGCTGTGCGATATGATTAAGGTTTGAGCTGTGGGAGATGATTAAGGTTTGAGCTGTGGGAGATGATTAAGGTTTGAGCTGTGGGATATGATTAAGGTTTGAGCGGTGGGATAAGGTTAAGGTTTGAGCTGTGGGATATGATTAAGGTTTGAACTGTGGGATATGATTAAGGGTTGAGCTGTGGGATATGAGTAAGGTTTGAGCTGTGGGATATGATTAAGGTTTGAGCTGTGGGATATGATTTTGTGCTGTGGGATATGATTAAGGTTTGAGCTGTGGGATATGATTAAGGTTTGAGCGGTGGGATAAGGTTAAGGTTTGAGCTGTGGGATATGATTAAGGTTTGAGCTGTGGGATATGATTAAGGTTGGAGCTGTGGGATATGATTAAGGTTTGAGCTGTTGGATATGATTAAGGTTTGAACGGTGGGATAAGGTTAAGGTTTGAGCTGTGGGATATGATTAAGGTTTGAGCTGTGGGATATGATTAAGGTTTCAGCTGTGAGATATGATTTTGAGCTGTGGGATATGATTAAGGTTTGAGCTGTGGGATAAGTTTAAGGTTTGAGCTGTGGGATATGATTAAGGTTTGAGCTGTGGGATATGGTTAAGGTTTGAGCTGTGGGATATGATTAAGGTTTGAGCTGTGGGATATGATTTTGTGCTGTGGGATATGATTAAGGTTTGAGCTGTGGGATATGATTAAGGTTTGAGCTGTGGGATATGGTTAAGGTTTGAGCTGAGGGATATGGTTAAGGTTTGAGCTGTGGGATATGATTAAGGTTTGAGCTGTGGGATAAGGTTAAGGTTTGAGCTGTGGGATATGATTAAGGTTTGAGCTGTGGGATATGATTAAGGTTTGAGCTGAGGGATATGGTTAAGGTTTGAGCTGTGGGATAAGGTTAAGGTTTGAGCTGTGGGATATGATTAAGGTTTGAGCTGTGGGATATGATTTTGTGCTGTGGGATATGATTAAGGTTTGAGCGGTGGGATATGATTAAGGTTTGAGCTGTGGGATAAGGTTAAGGTTTGAGCTGTGGGATATGATTAAGGTTTGAGCTGTGGGATATGATTAAGGTTGGAGCTGTGGAATATGATTAAGGTTTGAGCTGTTGGATATGATTAAGGTTTGAGCGGTGGGATAAGGTTAAGGTTTGAGCTGTGGGATATGATTAAGGTTTGAGCTGTGGGATATGATTAAGGTTTCAGCTGTGAGATATGATTTTGAGCTGTGGGATATGATTAAGGTTTGAGCTGTGGGATAAGGTTAAGGTTTGAGCTGTGGGATAAGGTAAAGATTTGAGCTGTGGGATATGATTTTGAGATGTGGGATATAATTAAGGTTTGAGCTGTGGGATATGATTAAGGTTTGAGCTGTGGGATATGATTTTGTGCTGTGGGATATGATTAAGGTTTGAGCTGTGGGATATGATTAAGGTTTGAGCTGTGGGATATGATTAAGGTTTGAGCTGTGCGATAAGGTTAAGGTTTGAGCGGTGGGATAAGGTTAAGGTTTGAGCTGTGGGATATGATTAAGGTTTGAGCTGTGGGATAAGGTTAAGGTTTGAGCTGTGGGATAAGGTAAAGATTTGAGCTGTGGGATATGATTTTGAGATGTGGGATATAATTAAGGTTTGAGCTGTGGGATATGATTAAGGTTTGAGCTGTGGGATATGATTTTGTGCTGTGGGATATGATTAAGGTTTGAGCTGTGGGATATGATTAAGGTTTGAGCTGTGGGATATGGTTAAGGTTTGAGCTGAGGGATATGGTTAAGGTTTGAGCTGTGGGATATGATTAAGGTTTGAGCTGTGGGATAAGGTTAAGGTTTGAGCTGTGGGATATGATTAAGGTTTGAGCTGTGGGATATGATTAAGGTTTCAGCTGTGGGATATGATTTTGTGCTGTGGGATATGATTAAGGTTTGAGCTGTGGGTTATGATTAAGGTTTGAGCTGTGGGATATGATTAAGGTTTGAGCTGTGGGATATGATTAAGGTTTGAGCTGTGCGATAAGGTTAAGGTTTGAGCGGTGGGATAAGGTTAAGGTTTGAGCTGTGGGATATGATTAAGGTTTCAACTGTGGGATATGATTAGGGTTGAGCTGTGGGATATGATTAAGGTTTGACCTGTGGGATATGATTAAGGTTTGAGCTGTGGGATATGATTAAGGTTTGAACTGTGGGATATGATTAAGGGTTGAGCTGTGGGATATGATTAAGGTTTGAGCTGTGGGATATGATTAAGGTTTGAGCTGTGGAATACGATTAAGGTTTGAGCTGTGGGATAAGGTTAAGGTTTGAGCTGTGGGATATGATTAAGGTTTGAGCTGTGGGATATGATTAAGGTTTGAGCTGTGGGATATGATTAAGGTTGGAGCTGTGGGATATGGTTAAGGTTTGAGCTGTTGGATATGATTAAGGTTTGAGCGGTGGGATAAGGTTAAGGTTTGAGCTGTGGGATATGATTAAGGTTTGAGCTGTGGGATATGAGTAAGGTTTCAGCTGTGAGATATCATTTTGAGCTGTGGGATATGATTAAGGTTTGAGCAGTGGGATAAGGTTAAGGTTTGAGCTGTGGGAAATGGTTAAGGTTTGAGCTGTGGGATATGATTAAGGTTTGAGCTGTGGGATATGATTTTGTGCTGTGGGATATGATTAAGGTTTGAGCTGTGGGATATGATTAAGGTTTGAGCTGTGGGATATGATTAAGGTTTCAGCTGTGAGATATGATTTTGAGCTGTGGGATATGATTAAGGTTTGAGCTGTGGGATAAGGTTAAGGTTTGAGCTGTGGGATATGATTAAGGTTTGAGCTGTGGGATAAGGTTAAGGTTTGAGCTGTGGGATAAGGTAAAGATTTGAGCTGTGGGATATGATTTTGAGATGTGGGATATAATTAAGGTTTGAGCTGTGGGATATGATTAAGGTTTGAGCTGTGGGATATGATTTTGTGCTGTGGGATATGATTAAGGTTTGAGCTGTGGGATATGATTAAGGTTTGAGCTGTGGGATATGGTTAAGGTTTGAGCTGAGGGATATGGTTAAGGTTTGAGCTGTGGGATATGATTAAGGTTTGAGCTGTGGGATAAGGTTAAGGTTTGAGCTGTGGGATATGATTAAGGTTTGAGCTGTGGGATATGATTAAGGTTTCAGCTGTGGGATATGATTTTGTGCTGTGGGATATGATTAAGGTTTGAGCTGTGGGTTATGATTAAGGTTTGAGCTGTGGGATATGATTAAGGTTTGAGCTGTGGGATATGATTAAGGTTTGAGCTGTGCGATAAGGTTAAGGTTTGAGCGGTGGGATAAGGTTAAGGTTTGAGCTGTGGGATATGATTAAGGTTTGAGCTGTGGGATAAGGTTAAGGTTTGAGCTGTGGGATAAGGTAAAGATTTGAGCTGTGGGATATGATTTTGAGATGTGGGATATAATTAAGGTTTGAGCTGTGGGATATGATTAAGGTTTGAGCTGTGGGATATGATTTTGTGCTGTGGGATATGATTAAGGTTTGAGCTGTGGGATATGATTAAGGTTTGAGCTGTGGGATATGGTTAAGGTTTGAGCTGAGGGATATGGTTAAGGTTTGAGCTGTGGGATATGATTAAGGTTTGAGCTGTGGGATAAGGTTAAGGTTTGAGCTGTGGGATATGATTAAGGTTTGAGCTGTGGGATATGATTAAGGTTTCAGCTGTGGGATATGATTTTGTGCTGTGGGATATGATTAAGGTTTGAGCTGTGGGTTATGATTAAGGTTTGAGCTGTGGGATATGATTAAGGTTTGAGCTGTGGGATATGATTAAGGTTTGAGCTGTGCGATAAGGTTAAGGTTTGAGCGGTGGGATAAGGTTCAGGTTTGAGCTGTGGGATATGATTAAGGTTTCAACTGTGGGATATGATTAAGGTTTGAGCTGTGGGATATGATTAAGGTTTGACCTGTGGGATATGATTAAGGTTTGAGCTGTGGGATATGATTAAGGTTTGAACTGTGGGATATGATTAAGGGTTGAGCTGTGGGATATGATTAAGGTTTGAGCTGTGGGATATGATTAAGGTTTGAGCTGTGGAATACGATTAAGGTTTGAGCAGTGGGATAAGGTTAAGGTTTGAGCTGTGGGATATGATTAAGGTTTGAGCTGTGGGATATGATTAAGGTTTGAGCTGTGGGATATGATTAAGGTTGGAGCTGTGGGATATGGTTAAGGTTTGAGCTGTTGGATATGATTAAGGTTTGAGCGGTGGGATAAGGTTAAGGTTTGAGCTGTGGGATATGATTAAGGTTTGAGCTGTGGGATATGAGTAAGGTTTCAGCTGTGAGATATCATTTTGAGCTGTGGGATATGATTAAGGTTTGAGCTGTGGGATAAGGTTAAGGTTTGAGCTGTGGGAAATGGTTAAGGTTTGAGCTGTGGGATATGATTAAGGTTTGAGCTGTGGGATATGATTTTGTGCTGTGGGATATGATTAAGGTTTGAGCTGTGGGATATGATTAAGGTTTGAGCTGTGGGATATGGTTAAGGTTTGAGCTGAGGGATATGGTTAAGGTTTGAGCTGTGGGATATGATTAAGGTTTGAGCTGTGGGATAAGGTTAAGGTTTGAGCTGTGGGATATGATTAATTTTGAGCTGTGGGATATGATTAAGGTTTCAGCTGTGGGATATGATTTTGTGCTGTGGGATATGATTAAGGTTTGAGCTGTGGGTTATGATTAAGGTTTGAGCTGTGGGATATGATTAAGGTTTGAGCGGTGTGATATGATTAAGGTTTGAGCTGTGGGATATGATTAAGGTTTGAGCTGTGGGATATGATTAAGGTTTGAGCGGTGGGATATGATTAAGGTTTGAGCTGTGGGATATGATTAAGGTTTGAGCTGTGGGATATGATTAAGGTTTGAGCTGTGCGATAAGGTTAAGGTTTGAGCGGTGGGATAAGGTTAAGGTTTGAGCTGTGGGATATGATTAAGGTTTGAACTGTGGGATATGATTAGGGTTGAGCTGTGGGATATGATTAAGGTTTGAGCTGTGGGATATGATTAAGGTTTGAGCTGTGGGATATGATTAAGGTTTGAGCTGTGGGATATGATTAAGGTTTGAGCTGTGGGATATGATTAAGGTTTGAGCGGTGGGATAAGGTTAAGGTTTGAGCTGTGGGATATGATTAAGGTTTGAGCTGTGGGATATGATTAAGGTTTGAACTGTGGGATATGATTAAGGGTTGAGCTGTGGGATATGATTAAGGTTTGAGCTGTGGGATATGATTAAGGTTTGAGCTGTGGAATATGATTAAGATTTGAGCTGTGGGCTATGATTAAGGTTTGAGCTGTGGGATAAGGTTAAGGTTTGAGCTGTTGGATATGATTAAGGTTTGAGCGGTGGGATAAGGTTAAGCTTTGAGCTGTGGGATATGATTAAGGTTTGAGCTGTGGGATATGATTAAGGTTTCAGCTGTGAGATATGATTTTGAGCTGTGGGATATGATTAAGGTTTGAGCTGTGGGATAAGGTTAAGGTTTGAGCTGTGGGATATGATTAAGCTTTGAGCTGTGGGATATGATTAAGGTTTGAGCTGTGGGATATGATTAAGGTTTGAGCTGTGGGATATGATTAAGGTTTGAGCTGTCGGATATGATTAAGGTTTGAGCTGTGGGATATGATTAAGGTTTGAGCTGTGGGATATGATTATGGTTTGAGCTGTGGGATATGATTTTGTGCTGTGGGATATGATTAAGGTTTGAGCTGTGGGATATGATTAAGGTTTGAGCTGTGGGATATGATTAAGGTTTGAGCTGTGGGAAATGATTAAGGTTTGAGCTGTGGGATGTGATTTTGTGCTGTGGGATATGATTAAGGTTTGAGCTGTGGGATATGATAAAGTTTTGAGCTGTGGGATATGATTAAGGTTTGAACTGTGGGATATGGTTAAGGTTTGAGCTGTGGGATATGATTCTGAGCTGTGGGATATGATTAAGGTTTGAGCTGTGGGAATTGATTTTGTGCTGTGGGATATGATTAAGGATTGAGCTGTGGGATATGATTAAGGTTTGAGCGGTGGGATAAGGTTAAGGTTTGAGCTGTGGGATATGATTAAGGTTTGAGCTGTGGGATATGATTTTGTGCTGTGGGATATGATTAAGGTTTGAGCTGTGGGATATGATTTTGTGCTGTGGGATATGATTAAGGTTTGAGCTGTGGGATATGATTAAGGTTTGAGCTGTGGGATATGATTAAGGTTTGAGCGGTGGGATAAGGTTAAGGTTTGAGCGGTGGGATAAGGTTAAGGGTTGAGCTGAGGGATATGATTATAGGTTTGAGCTGTGGGATATGATTAAGGTTTGAGCTGTGGGATATGATTAAGGTTTGAGCTGTGGTATATGATTAAGGTTTGAGCTGTGGGATAAGGTTAAGGTTTGAGCTGTGTGATATGATTAAGGTTTGAGCTGTGGGTTATGATTAAGGTTTGAGCTGTGGGATATGATTAAGGTTTGAGCGGTGGGATATGATTAAGGTTTGAGCTGTGGGATATGATTAAGCTTTGAGCTGTGGGATATGATTAAGCTTTGAGCGGTGGGATATGATTAAGGTTTGAGCTGTGGGATATGATTAAGGTTTGAGCTGTGGGATATGATTAAGGTTTGAGCTGTGCGATAAGGTTAAGGTTTGAGCGGTGGGATAAGGTTAAGGTTTCAGCTGTGGGATATGATTAAGGTTTGAACTGTGGGATATGATTAGGGTTGAGCTGTGGGGTATGATTAAGGTTTGAGCTGTGGGATATGATTAAGGTTTGAGCTGTGGGATATGATTAAGGTTTGAGATGTGGGATATGATTAAGGTTTGAGCAGTGGGATATGATTAAGGTTTGAGCAGTGGGATATGATTAAGGTTTGAGCTGTGGGATATGATTAAGGATTGAGCAGTGGGATATGATTAAGGTTTGAGCTGTGGGATATGATTAAGGTTTGAGCTGTGGGAGATGATTAAGGTTTGAGCTGTGGGATGTGATTTTGTGCTGTGGGATATGATTAAGGTTTGAGCTGTGGGATATGATAAAGTTTTGAGCTGTGGGATATGATTAAGGTTTGAACTGTGGGATATGGTTAAGGTTTGAGCTGTGGGATATGATTCTGAGCTGTGGAATATGATTAAGGTTTGAGCTGTGGGAATTGATTTTGTGCTGTGGGATATGATTAAGGATTGAGCTGTGGGATATGATTAAGGTTTGAGCTGTGGGATATGATTTTGTGCTGTGGGATATGATTAAGGTTTGAGCTGTGGGATAAGGTTAAGGTTTGAGCTGTGTGATATGATTAAGGTTTGAGCTGTGGGATATGATTAAGATTTGAGCTGTGGGATATGATTTTGTGCTGTGGGATATGATTAAGGATTGAGCTGTGGGATATGATTAAGGTTTGAGCGGTGGGATAAGGTTAAGGTTTGAGCTGTGGGATATGATTAAGGTTTGAGCTGTGGGATATGATTTTGTGCTGTGGGATATGATTAAGGTTTGAGCTGTGGGATATGATTTTGTGCTGTGGGATATGATTAAGGTTTGAGCTGTGGGATATGATTAAGGTTTGAGCTGTGGGATATGATTAAGGTTTGAGCGGTGGGATAAGGTTAAGGTTTGAGCGGTGGGATAAGGTTAAGGGTTGAGCTGAGGGATATGATTATAGGTTTGAGCTGTGGGATATGATTAAGGTTTGAGCTGTGGGATATGATTAAGGTTTGAGCTGTGGGATATGATTAAGGTTTGAGCTGTGGGATAAGGTTAAGGTTTGAGCTGTGTGTTATGATTAAGGTTTGAGCTGTGGGATATGATTAAGGTTTCAACTGTGGGATATGATTTTGTGCTGTGGGATATGATTAAGGTTTGAGCTGTGGGTTATGATTAAGGTTTGAGCTGTGGGATATGATTAAGGTTTGAGCGGTGGGATATGATTAAGGTTTGAGCTGTGGGATATGATTAAGGTTTGAGCTGTGGGATATGATTAAGCTTTGAGCGGTGGGATATGATTAAGGTTTGAGCTGTGGGATATGATTAAGGATTGAGCTGTGGGATATGATTAAGGTTTGAGATGTGGGATATGATTAAGGTTTGAGCAGTGGGATATGATTAAGGTTTGAGCAGTGGGATATGATTAAGGTTTGAGCTGTGAGATATGATTAAGGATTGAGCAGTGGGATATGATTAAGGTTTGAGCTGTGGGATATGATTAAGGTTTGAGCTGTGGGATATGATTAAGGTTTGAGCTGTGGGAGATGATTAAGGTTTGAGCTGTGGGATGTGATTTTGTGCTGTGGGATATGATTAAGGTTTGAGCTGTGGGATATGATTTTGAGCTGCGGGATACGATTAAGGTTTGAGCTGTGGGATAAGGTTAAGGTTTGAGCTGTGGGATATGATTAAGGTTTGAGCTGTGGGATATGATTAAGGTTTGAGCTGTGGGATATGATTAAGGTTTGAGCTGTGGGATATGATTAAGGTTTGAGCTGTGGGATATGATTAAGGTTTGAGCTGTGGGATATGATTAAGGTTTGAGCTGTGGGATATGATTATGGTTTGAGCTGTGGGATATGATTTTGTGCTGTGGGATATGATTAAGGTTTGAGCTGTGGGATATGATTAAGGTTTGAGCTGTGGGATATGATTAAGGTTTGAGCTGTGGGAGATGATTAAGGTTTGAGCTGTGGGATGTGATTTTGTGCTGTGGGATATGATTAAGGTTTGAGCTGTGGGATATGATAAAGTTTTGAGCTGTGGGATATGATTAAGGTTTGAACTGTGGGATATGGTTAAGGTTTGAGCTGTGGGATATGATTCTGAGCTGTGGGATATGATTAAGGTTTGAGCTGTGGGAATTGATTTTGTGCTGTGGGATATGATTAAGGATTGAGCTGTGGGATATGATTAAGGTTTGAGCGGTGGGATAAGGTTAAGGTTTGAGCTGTGGGATATGATTAAGGTTTGAGCTGTGGGATATGATTTTGTGCTGTGGGATATGATTAAGGTTTGAGCTGTGGGATATGATTTTGTGCTGTGGGATATGATTAAGGTTTGAGCTGTGGGATATGATTAAGGTTTGAGCTGTGGGATATGATTAAGGTTTGAGCGGTGGGATAAGGTTAAGGTTTGAGCGGTGGGATAAGGTTAAGGGTTGAGCTGAGGGATATAATTATAGGTTTGAGCTGTGGGATATGATTAAGGTTTGAGCTGTGGGATATGATTAAGGTTTGAGCTGTGGGATATGATTAAGGTTTGAGCTGTGGGATAAGGTTAAGGTTTGAGCTGTGTGATATGATTAAGGTTTGAGCTGTGGGTTATGATTAAGGTTTGAGCTGTGGGATATGATTAAGGTTTGAGCGGTGGGATATGATTAAGGTTTGAGCTGTGGGATATGATTAAGGTTTGAGCTGTGGGATATGATTAAGCTTTGAGCGGTGGGATATGATTAAGGTTTGAGCTGTGGGATATGATTAAGTTTTGAGCTGTGGGATATGATTAAGGTTTGAGCTGTGCGATAAGGTTAAGGTTTGAGCGGTGGGATAAGGTTAAGGTTTCAGCTGTGGGATATGATTAAGGTTTGAACTGTGGGATATGATTAGGGTTGAGCTGTGGGGTATGATTAAGGTTTGAGCTGTGGGATATGATTAAGGTTTGAGCTGTGGGATATGATTAAGGTTTGAGATGTGGGATATGATTAAGGTTTGAGCAGTGGGATATGATTAAGGTTTGAGCAGTGGGATATGATTAAGGTTTGAGCTGTGGGATATGATTAAGGATTGAGCAGTGGGATATGATTAAGGTTTGAGCTGTGGGAGATGATTAAGGTTTGAGCTGTGGGATGTGATTTTGTGCTGTGGGATATGATTAAGGTTTGAGCTGTGGGATATGATAAAGTTTTGAGCTGTGGGATATGATTAAGGTTTGAACTGTGGGATATGGTTAAGGTTTGAGCTGTGGGATATGATTCTGAGCTGTGGGATATGATTAAGGTTTGAGCTGTGGGAATTGATTTTGTGCTGTGGGATATGATTAAGGATTGAGCTGTGGGATATGATTAAGGTTTGAGCTGTGGGATATGATTTTGTGCTGTGGGATATGATTAAGGTTTGAGCTGTGGGATAAGGTTAAGGTTTGAGCTGTGTGATATGATTAAGGTTTGAGCTGTGGGATATGATTAAGATTTGAGCTGTGGGATATGATTTTGTGCTGTGGGATATGATTAAGGATTGAGCTGTGGGATATGATTAAGGTTTGAGCGGTGGGATAAGGTTAAGGTTTGAGCTGTGGGATATGATTAAGGTTTGAGCTGTGGGATATGATTTTGTGCTGTGGGATATGATTAAGGTTTGAGCTGTGGGATATGATTTTGTGCTGTGGGATATGATTAAGGTTTGAGCTGTGGGATATGATTAAGGTTTGAGCTGTGGGATATGATTAAGGTTTGAGCGGTGGGATAAGGTTAAGGTTTGAGCGGTGGGATAAGGTTAAGGGTTGAGCTGAGGGATATGATTATAGGTTTGAGCTGTGGGATATGATTAAGGTTTGAGCTGTGGGATATGATTAAGGTTTGAGCTGTGGGATATGATTAAGGTTTGAGCTGTGGGATAAGGTTAAGGTTTGAGCTGTGTGTTATGATTAAGGTTTGAGCTGTGGGATATGATTAAGGTTTCAGCTGTGGGATATGATTTTGTGCTGTGGGATATGATTAAGGTTTGAGCTGTGGGTTATGATTAAGGTTTAAGCTGTGGGATATGATTAAGGTTTGAGCGGTGGGATATGATTAAGGTTTGAGCTGTGGGATATGATTAAGGTTTGAGCTGTGGGATATGATTAAGCTTTGAGCGGTGGGATATGATTAAGGTTTGAGCTGTGGGATATGATTAAGGTTTGAGCTGTGGGATATGATTAAGGTTTGAGCTGTGCGATAAGGTTAAGGTTTGAGCGGTGGGATAAGGTTAAGGTTTGAGCTGTGGGATATGATTAAGGTTTGAACTGTGGGATATGATTAGGGTTGAGCTGTGGGGTATGATTAAGGTTTGAGCTGTGGGATATGATTAAGGTTTGAGCTGTGAGATATGATTAAGGTTTGAGATGTGGGATATGATTAAGGTTTGAGCAGTGGGATATGATTAAGGTTTGAGCAGTGGGATATGATTAAGGTTTGAGCTGTGGGATATGATTAAGGATTGAGCAGTGGGATATGATTAAGGTTTGAGCTGTGGGATATGATTAAGGTTTGAGCTGTGGGATATGATTAAGGTTTGAGCTGTGGGAGATGATTAAGGTTTGAGCTGTGGGATGTGATTTTGTGCTGTGGGATATGATTAAGGTTTGAGCTGTGGGATATGATAAAGTTTTGAGCTGTGGGATATGATTAAGGTTTGAACTGTGGGATATGGTTAAGGTTTGAGCTGTGGGATATGATTCTGAGCTGTGGGATATGATTAAGGTTTGAGCTGTGGGAATTGATTTTGTGCTGTGGGATATGATTAAGGATTGAGCTGTGGGATATGATTAAGGTTTGAGCTGTGGGATATGATTTTGTGCTGTGGGATATGATTAAGGTTTGAGCTGTGGGATAAGGTTAAGGTTTGAGCTGTGTGATATGATTAAGGTTTGAGCTGTGGGATATGATTAAGATTTGAGCTGTGGGATATGATTTTGTGCTGTGGGATATGATTAAGGTTTGAGCTGTGGGATATGATTTTGTGCTGTGGGATATGATTAAGGTTTGAGCTGTGGGATATGATTAAGGTTTGAGCTGTGGGATATGATTAAGGTTTGAGCGGTGGGATAAGGTTAAGGTTTGAGCGGTGGGATAAGGATAAGGGTTGAGCTGAGGGATATGATTATAGGTTTGAGCTGTGGGATATGATTAAGGTTTGAGCTGTGGGATATGATTAAGGTTTGAGCTGTGGGATATGATTAAGGTTTGAGCTGTGGGATAAGGTTAAGGTTTGAGCTGTGTGATATGATTAAGGTTTGAGCTGTGGGATATGATTAAGGTTTCAGCTGTGGGATATGATTTTGTGCTGTGGGATATGATTAAGGTTTGAGCTGTGGGTTATGATTAAGGTTTGAGCTGTGGGATATGATTAAGGTTTGAGCGGTGGGATATGATTAAGGATTGAGCTGTGGGATATGATTAAGGTTTGAGCTGTGGGATATGATTATGCTTTGAGCGGTGGGATATGATTAAGGTTTGAGCTGTGGGATATGATTAAGGTTTGAGCTGTGGGATATGATTAAGGTTTGAGCTGTGCGATAAGGTTAAGGTTTGAGCGGTGGGATAAGGTTAAGGTTTGAGCTGTGGGATATGATTAAGGTTTGAACTGTGGGATATGATTAGGGTTGAGCTGTGGGATATGATTAAGGTTTGAGCGGTGGGATAAGGTTAAGGTTTGAGCTGTGGGATATGATTAAGGTTTGTACTGTGGGATATGATTAAGGTTTGAGCTGTGGGATATGATTAAGGTTTGAGCTGTGGGATATGATTAAGGTTTGAGCTGTGGGATATGATTAAGGTTTGAGCTGTGGGATATGATTAAGGTTGGAGCTGTGGGATATGATTAAGGTTTGAGCTGTTGGATATGATTAAGGTTTGAGCGGTGGGATAAGGTTAAGGTTTGAGCTGTGGGATATGATTAAGGTTTGAGCTGTGGGATATGATTAAGGTTTCAGCTGTGAGATATCATTTTGAGCTGTGGGATATGATTAAGGTTTGAGCTGTGGGATAAGGTTAAGGTTTGAGCTGTGGGATATGATTAAGGTTTGAGCTGTGGGAAATGGTTAAGGTTTGAGCTGTGGGATATGATTAAGGTTTGAGCTGTGGGATATGATTTTGTGCTGTGGGATATGATTAAGGTTTCAGCTGTGGGATATGATTTTGTGCTGTGGGATATGATTAAGGTTTGAGCTGTGGGTTATGATTAAGGTTTGAGCTGTGGGATATGATTAAGGTTTGAGCGGTGGGATATGATTAAGGTTTGAGCTGTGGGATAAGGTTAAGGTTTGAGCTGTGTGTTATGATTAAGGTTTGAGCTGTGGGATATGATTAAGGTTTCAGCTGTGGGATATGATTTTGTGCTGTGGGATATGATTAAGGTTTGAGCTGTGGGTTATGATTAAGGTTTGAGCTGTGGGATATGATTAAGGTTTGAGCGGTGGGATAAGGTTAAGGTTTGAGCTGTGGGATATGATTAAGGTTTGAACTGTGGGATATGATTAGGGTTGAGCTGTGGGGTATGATTAAGGTTTGAGCTGTGGGATATGATTAAGGTTTGAGCTGTGGGATATGATTAAGGTTTGAGATGTGGGATATGATTAAGGTTTGAGCAGTGGGATATGATTAAGGTTTGAGCAGTGGGATATGATTAAGGTTTGAGCTGTGGGATATGATTAAGGATTGAGCAGTGGGATATGATTAATGTTTGAGCTGTGGGATATGATTAAGGTTTGAGCTGTGGGATATGATTAAGGTTTGAGCTGTGGGAGATGATTAAGGTTTGAGCTGTGGGATGTGATTTTGTGCTGTGGGATATGATTAAGGTTTGAGCTGTGGGATATGATAAAGTTTTGAGCTGTGGGATATGATTAAGGTTTGAACTGTGGGATATGGTTAAGGTTTGAGCTGTGGGATATGATTCTGAGCTGTGGGATATGATTAAGGTTTGAGCTGTGGGAATTGATTTTGTGCTGTGGGATATGATTAAGGATTGAGATGTGGGATATGATTAAGGTTTGAGCTGTGGGATATGATTTTGTGCTGTGGGATATGATTAAGGTTTGAGCTGTGGGATAAGGTTAAGGTTTGAGCTGTGTGATATGATTAAGGTTTGAGCTGTGGGATATGATTAAGATTTGAGCTGTGGGATATGATTTTGTGCTGTGGGATATGATTAAGGTTTGAGCTGTGGGATATGATTTTGTGCTGTGGGATATGATTAAGGTTTGAGCTGTGGGATATGATTAAGGTTTGAGCTGAGGGATATGATTATAGGTTTGAGCTGTGGGATATGATTAAGGTTTGAGCTGTGGGATATGATTAAGGTTTGAGCTGTGGGATATGATTAAGGTTTGAGCTGTGGGATAAGGTTAAGGTTTGAGCTGTGTGATATGATTAAGGTTTGAGCTGTGGGATATGATTAAGGTTTCAGCTGTGGGATATGATTTTGTGCTGTGGGATATGATTAAGGTTTGAGCTGTGGGTTATGATTAAGGTTTGAGCTGTGGGATATGATTAAGGTTTGAGCGGTGGGATATGATTAAGGTTTGAGCTGTGGGATATGATTAAGGTTTGAGCTGTGGGATATGATTATGCTTTGAGCGGTGGGATATGATTAAGGTTTGAGCTGTGGGATATGATTAAGGTTTGAGCTGTGGGATATGATTAAGGTTTGAGCTGTGCGATAAGGTTAAGGTTTGAGCGGTGGGATAAGGTTAAGGTTTGAGCTGTGGGATATGATTAAGGTTTGAACTGTGGGATATGATTAGGGTTGAGCTGTGGGGTATGATTAAGGTTTGAGCTGTGGGATATGATTAAGGTTTGAGCTGTGGGATATGATTAAGGTTTGAGCTGTGGGATATGATTAAGGTTGGAGCTGTGGGATATGATTAAGGTTTGAGCTGTTGGATATGATTAAGGTTTGAGCGGTGGGATAAGGTTAAGGTTTGAGCTGTGGGATATGATTAAGGTTTGAGCTGTGGGATATGATTAAGGTTTCAGCTGTGAGATATCATTTTGAGCTGTGGGATATTACTAAGGTTTGAACTGTGGGATATGATTAGGGTTGAGCTGTGGGGTATGATTAAGGTTTGAGCTCTGGGATATGATTAAGGTTTGAGCTGTGGGATATGATTAAGGTTTGAGCTGTGGGATATGATTAAGGTTGGAGCTGTGGGATATGATTAAGGTTTGAGCTGTTGGATATGATTAAGGTTTGAGCGGTGGGATAAGGTTAAGGTTTGAGCTGTGGGATATGATTAAGGTTTGAGCTGTGGGATATGATTAAGGTTTCAGCTGTGAGATATCATTTTGAGCTGTGGGATATGATTAAGGTTTGAGCTGTGGGATAAGGTTAAGGTTTGAGCTGTGGGATATGATTAAGGTTTGAGCTGTGGGAAATTGTTAAGGTTTGAGCTGTGGGATATGATTAAGGTTTGAGCTGTGGGATATGATTTTGTGCTGTGGGATATGATTAAGGTTTGAGCTGTGGATATGATTAAGGTTTGAGCTGTGGGATATGGTTAAGGTTTGAGCTGAGGGATATGGTTAAGGTTTGAGCTGTGGGATATGATTAAGGTTTGAGCTGTGGGATAAGGTTAAGGTTTGAGCTGTGGGATATGATTAAGGTTTGAGCTGTTGGATATGATTAAGGTTTCAGCTGTGGAATATGATTTTGTGCTGTGGGATATGATTAAGGTTTGAGCTGTGGGTTATGATTAAGGTTTGAGCTGTGGGATATGATTAAGGTTTGAGCTGTGGGATATGATTAAGGTTTGAGCTGTGGGATATGATTAAGGTTTGAGCGGTGGGATATGATTAAGGTTTGAGCTGTGGGATATGATTAAGGTTTGAGCTGTGGGATATGATTAAGGTTTGAGCTGTGCGATAAGGTTAAGGTTTGAGCGGTGGGATAAGGTTAAGGTTTGAGCTGTGGGATATGATTAAGGTTTGAACTGTGGGATATGATTAGGGTTGAGCTGTGGGATATGATTAAGGTTTGAGCTGTGGGATATGATTAAGGTTTGAGCTGTGGGATATGATTAAGGTTTGAGCTGTGGGATATGATTAAGGTTTGAGCTGTGGGATATGATTAAGGTTTGAGCGGTGGGATATGATTAAGGTTTGAGCTGTGGGATATGATTAAGGTTTGAGCTGTGGGATATGATTAAGGTTTGAGCTGTGCGATAAGGTTAAGGTTTGAGCCGTGGGATAAGGTTAAGGTTTGAGCTGTGGGATATGATTAAGGTTTGAAAGGTGGGATATGATTAGGGTTGAGCTGTGGGATATGATTAAGGTTTGAGCTGTGGGATATGATTAAGGTTTGAGCTGTGGGATATGATTAAGGTTTGAGCTGTGGGATATGATTAAGGTTTGAGCTGTGGGATATGATTAAGGTTTGAGCAGTGGGATAAGGTTAAGGTTTGAGCTGTGGGATATGATTAAGGTTTGAGCTGTGGGATATGATTAAGGTTTGAACTGTGGGATATGATTAAGGGTTGTGCTGTGGGATATGATTAAGGTTTGAGCTGTGGGATATGATTAAGGCTTGAGCTGTGAATATGGTTAAGGTTTGAGCTGAGGGATATGGTTAAGGTTTGAGCTGTGGGATATGATTAAGGTTTGAGCTGTGGGATAAGGTTAAGGTTTGAGCTGTGGGATATGATTAAGGTTTGAGCTGTGGGATATGATTAAGGTTTCAGCTGTGGAATATGATTTTGTGCTGTGGGATATGATTAAGGTTTGAGCTGTGGGTTATGATTAAGGTTTGAGCTGTGGGATATGATTAAGGTTTGAGCTGTGGGATATGATTAAGGTTTGAGCTGTGGGATATGATTAAGGTTTGAGCGGTGGGATATGATTAAGGTTTGAGCTGTGGGATATGATTAAGGTTTGAGCTGTGGGATATGATTAAGGTTTGAGCTGTGCGATAAGGTTAAGGTTTGAGCGGTGGGATAAGGTTAAGGTTTGAGCTGTGGGATATGATTAAGGTTTGAACTGTGGGATATGATTAGGGTTGAGCTGTGGGATATGATTAAGGTTTGAGCTGTGGGATATGATTAAGGTTTGAGCTGTGGGATATGATTAAGGTTTGAGCTGTGGGATATGATTAAGGTTTGAGCTGTGGGATATGATTAAGGTTTGAGCGGTGGGATATGATTAAGGTTTGAGCTGTGGGATATGATTAAGGTTTGAGCTGTGGGATATGATTAAGGTTTGAGCTGTGCGATAAGGTTAAGGTTTGAGCGGTGTGATAAGGTTAAGGTTTGAGCTGTGGGATATGATTAAGGTTTGAACTGTGGGATATGATTAGGGTTGAGCTGTGGGATATGATTAAGGTTTGAGCGGTGGGATAAGGTTAAGGTTTGAGCTGTGGGATATGATTAAGGTTTGAGCTGTGGGATATGATTAAGGTTTGAGCTGTGGGATATGATTAAGGTTTGAACTGTGGGATATGATTAAGGGTTGTGCTGTGGGATATGATTAAGGTTTGAGCTGTGGGATATGATTAAGGCTTGAGCTGTGGAATATGATTAAGATTTGAGCTGTGGGCTATGATTAAGGTTTGAGCTGTGGGATAAGGTTAAGGTTTGAGCTGTTGGATATGATTAAGGTTTGAGCGGTGGGATAAGGTTAAGGTTTGAGCTGTGGGATATGATTAAGGTTTGAGCTGTGGGATATGATTCAGGTATCAGCTGTGAGATATGATTTTGAGCTGTGGGATATGATTAAGGTTTGAGCTGTGGGATAAGGTTAAGGTTTGAGCTGTGGGATATGATTAAGGTTTGAGCTGTGGGATATGATTAAGGTTTGAGCTGTGGGATATGATTAAGTTTTGAGCTGTGGGATATGATTAAGGTTTGAGCTGTGGGATATGATTAAGGTTTGAGCTGTGGGATATGATTAAGGTTTGAGCTGTGGGATATGATTATGGTTTGAGCTGTGGGATATGATTTTGTGCTGTGGGATATGATTAAGGTTTGAGCTGTGGGATATGATTAAGGTTTGAGCTGTGGGATATGATTAAGGTCTGAGCTGTGGGAGATGATTAAGGTTTGAGCTGTGGGATATGATTAAGGTTGGAGCAGTGGGATATGATTAAGGTTTGAGCAGTGGGATATGATTAAGGTTTGAGCTGTGGGATATGATTAAGGTTTGAGCAGTGGGATATGATTGAGGTTTGAGCTGTGGGATATGATTAAGGTTTGAGCTGTGGGATATGATTAAGGTTTGAGCTGTGGGAGATGATTAAGGTTTGAGCTGTGGGATGTGATTTTGTGCTGTGGGATATGATTAAGGTTTGAGCTGTGGGATATGATTAAGGTTTGAACTGTGGGATATGGTTAAGGTTTGAGCTGTGGGATATGATTCTGAGCTGTGGGATATGATTAAGGTTTGAGCTGTGGGAATTGATTTTGTGCTGTGGGATATGATTAAGGATTGAGCTGTGGGATATGATTAAGGTTTGAGCGGTGGGATAAGGTTAAGGTTTGAGCTGTGGGATATGATTAAGGTTTGAGCTGTGGGATATGATTTTGTGCTGTGGGATATGATTAAGTTTTGAGCTGTGGGATATGATTTTGTGCTGTGGGATATGATTAAGGTTTGAGCTGTGGGATATGATTAAGGTTTGAGATGTGGGATATGATTAAGGTTTGAGCGGTGGGATAAGGTTAAGGTTTGAGCGGTGGGATAAGTTTATGGGTTGAGCTGAGGGATATGATTATAGGTTTGAGCTGTGGGATATGATTAAGGTTTGAGCTGTGGGATATGATTAAGGTTTGAGCTGTGGGATATGATTAAGGTTTGAGCTGTGGGATAAGGTTAAGGTTTGAGCTGTGTGATATGATTCAGGTTTGAGCTGTGGGATATGATTAAGGTTTCAGCTGTGGGATATGATTTTGTGCTGTGGGATATGATTAAGGTTTGAGCTGTGGGTTATGATTAAGGTTTGAGCTGTGGGATATGATTAAGGTTTGAGCGGTGGGATATGATTAAGGTTTGAGCTGTGGGATATGATTAAGGTTTGAGCTGTGGGATATGATTAAGCATTGAGCGGTGGGATATGATTAAGGTTTGAGCTGTGGGATATGATTAAGGTTTGAGCTGTGGGATATGATTAAGGTTTGAGCTGTGCGATAAGGTTAAGGTTTGAGCGGTGGGATAAGGTTAAGTTTTGAGCTGTGGGATATGATTAAGGTTTGAACTGTGGGATATGATTAGGGTTGAGCTGTGGGGTATGATTAAGGTTTGAGCTGTGCGATATGATTAAGGTTTGAGCTGTGGGATATGATTAAGGTTTGAGCTGTGGGATATGATTAAGGTTTGAGCTGTGGGATATGATTAAGGTTTGAGCGGTGGGATAAGGTTAAGGTTTGAGCTGTGGGATATGATTAAGGTTTGAGCTTTGGGATATGATTAAGGTTTGAACTGTGGGATATGATTAAGGGTTGAGCTGTGGGATATGATTAAGGTTTGAGCTGTGGGATATGATTAACGTTTGAGCTGTGGGATATGATTAAGGTTTGAGCTGTGGGATATGATTTTATGCTGTGGGATATGATTAAGCTTTGAGCTGTGGGATATGGTTAAGGTTTGAGCGGTGGGATAAGGTTAAGGTTTGAGCTGTGGGATATGATTAAGGTTTGAGCTGTGGGATATGATTAAGGTTTGAGCTGTGAGATATGATTTTGAGCTGTGTGATATGATTAAGATTTGAGCTGTGGGATATGATTTATGTTTGAACTGTGGGATATGATTAAGGTTTGAGCTGTGGGATATGATTAACGTTTGAGCTGTGGGATATGATTGAGGTTTGAGCTGTGGGATATGATTAAGGTTTGAGCTGTGGGAGATGATTAAGGTTTGAGCTGTGGGATATGGTTAAGGTTTGAGCAGTGGGATATGATTAAGGTTTGAGCAGTGGGATATGATTAAGGTTTGAGCTGTCGGATATGATTAAGGTTTGAGCTGTGGGATATGATTTTGTGCTGTGGGATATGATTAAGGTTTGAGCTGTGGGATATGATTATGGTTTGAGCTGTGGGATATGATTAAGGTTTGAGCTGTGGGATATGATTAAGGTTTGAGCTGTGGGATATGATTAAGGTTTGAGCGGTGGGATAAGTTTAAGGTTTGAGCGGTGGGATATGGTTAAGGTTTGAGCTGTGCGATATGATTAAGGTTTGAGCTGTGGGATATGATTAATTTTTGAGTTGTGGGAGATGATTAAGGTTTGAGCTGTGGGATATGATTTTGTGCTGTGGGAATTGATTAAGGTTTGAGCTGTGGGATATGATTAAGGTTTGAGCAGTGGGATAAGGTTAAGGTTTGAGCTGTGGGATATGATTAAGGTTTGAAATGTGGGATATGATTAAGGTTTGAGCTGTGGGATATGATTTTGAGCTGTGGGATATGATTAAGGTTTGAGCTGTGGGATATGATTAAGGTTTGAGCTGTGGGATATGATTTTGAGCTGTGGGATATGATTAAGGTTTGAGCTGTGGGATATGATTATGGTTTGAGCTGTGGGATATGATTTTGTGCTGTGGGATATGATTAAGGTTTGAGCTGTGGGATATGATTAAGGTTTGAGCGGTGGGATAAGGTTAAGGTTTGAGCGGTGGGATAAGGTTAAGGTTTGAGCTGTGGGATATGATTAAGGTTTGAGCTGTGGGATATGATTGAGGTTTGAGCTGTGGGATATGATTAAGGTTTGAGCTGTGGGAGATGATTAAGGTTTGAGCTCTGGGATATGATTAAGGTTTGAGCTGTGGGATATGAATAAGGTTTGAGCTGTGGATATGATTTTATGCTGTGGGATATGATTAAGGTTTGAGCTGTGAGATATGATTAAGGTTTCAGCTGTGGGATATAATTAAGGTTTGAGCTGTGGGATATGATTAAGGTTTCAGCTGTGGGATATAATTAAGGTTTGAGCTGTGGGATATGATTAAGGTTTGAGTGTGGGATAAGGTTAAAGTTTGAGCTGTGGGATATGACTTATGTTTGAACTGTGGGATATGATTAAGGTTTGAGCTGTGGGATATGATTTTGTGCTGTAGGATATGATTAAGGTTTGAGCTGTGGGATATGATTAAGGTTTGAGCTGTGGGATATGGTTAAGGTTTGTGCTGTGGGACATGATTAAGGTTTGAGCTGTGGGATACGATTTTGAGCTGTGGGATATGATTAAGGTTTGAGCTGTGGGATATGATTTTGTGCTGTGGGATATGATTAAGGTTTGAGCAGTGGGATAAGGTTAAGGTTTGAGCGGTGGGATATGATTAAGGTTTGAGCGGTGGGATAAGGTTAAGGTTTCAGCTGTGGGATATGATTAAGGTTTGAGCTGTGGGATATGATTATGGTTTGAGCTGTGGGATAAGGTTAAAGTTTGAGCGGTGGGATAAGGTTAAGGTTTGAGCTGTGTGATATGATTCAGGGTTGAGCTGTGGGATATGATTAAGGTTTGAGCTGTGGGGTATGATTAAGGTTTGAGCTGTGGGATATGATTAAGGTTTGAGCGGTGGGATAAGGTTACGGTTTGAGCTGTGGGTATATGATTAAGGTTTGAGCTCTGGAATATGATTAAGGTTTGAGCTGTGGGATTTGATTAAAGTGAGCTGTGGGATAAGGTTAAGGTTTGTGCTGTGGGATATGATTATGGTTTGAGCTGTGGGATATGATTTTGTGCTGTGGGATATGATTAAGGTTTGAGCGGTGGGATAAGGTTAAGGTTTGAGCTGTGTGATATGATTCAGGGTTGAGCTGAGGGATATGATTAAGGTTTGAGCTGTGGGATATGATTAAGGTTTGAGCTCTGGAATATGATTAAGGTTTGAGCTGTGGGATATGATTAAGGTTTGAGCGGTGGGATAAGGTTAAGGTTTGAGCTGTGTGATATGATTCAGGGTTGAGCTGTGGGATATGATTAAGGTTTGAGCTGTGGGATATGATTAAGGTTTGAGCTGTGGGATAAGGTTAAGGTTTGTGCTGTGGGAATTGATTAAGGTTTGAGCTGTGGGATATGATTATGGTTTGAGCTGTGGGATATGATTTTGTGCTGTGGGATATGATTAAGGTTTGAGCGGTGGGATAAGGTTAAGGTTTGAGCGGTGGGATAAGGTTAAGGTTTGAGCTGTGGGATATGATTAAGGTTTGAGCTGTGGGATAAGGTGAAGGTTTGAGCTGTGGGATATGATTAAGGTTTGAAATGTGGGATATGATTAAGGTTTGAGCTGTGGGATATGATTTTGAGCTGTGGGATATGATTAAGGTTTGAGCTGTGGGATATGATTAAGGTTTGAGCTGTGGGATATCATTTTGAGCTGTGGGATATGATTAAGGTTTGAGCTGTGGGATATGATTATGGTTTGAGCTGTGGGATATGATTTTGTGCTGTGGGATATGATTAAGGTTTGAGCTGTGGGATATGATTAAGGTTTGAGCGGTGGGATAAGGTTAAGGTTTGAGCGGTGGGATAAGGTTAAGGTTTGAGCTGTGGGATATGATTAAGGTTTGAGCTGTGGGATATGATTGAGGTTTGAGCTGTGGGATATGATTAAGGTTTGAGCTGTGGGAGATGATTAAGGTTTGAGCTCTGGGATATGATTAAGGTTTGAGCTGTGGGAGATGATTAAGGTTTGAGCGGTGGGATATGATTAAGGTTTGAGCTGTGGGATATGATTAAGGTTTGAGCGGTGGGATAAGGTTAAGGTTTGAGCTGTGGGATATGATTAAGGTTTGAGCTGTGGGATATGATTAAGGTTTGAGCGGTGGGATAAGGTTAAGGTTTGAGCTGTGGGATATGATTAAGGTTTGAGCTGTGGGATAAGGTTAAAGTTTGAGCGGTGGGATAACGTTAAGGTTTGAGCTGTGTGATATGATTCAGGGTTGAGCTGTGGGATATGATTAAGGTTTGAGCGGTGGGATATGATTAAGGTTTGAGCGGTGGGATAAGGTTAAGGTTTGAGCTGTGGGTATATGACTAAGGTTTGAGCTCTGGAATATGATTAAGGTTTGAGCTCTGGAATATGATTAAAGTTTGAGCTGTGGGATAAGGTTAAGCTTTGAGCTGTGGGATATGATTAAGGTTTGAGCTGTGGGATATGATTATGGTTTGAGCTGTGGGATATGATTTTGTGCTGTGTGATATGATTAAGGTTTGAGCGGTGGGATAAGGTTAAGGTTTGAGCGGTGGGATAAGATTAAGGTTTGAGCGGTGGGATAAGGTTAAGGTTTGAGCTGTGGGATAAGGTTAAGGTTTGAGCGGTGGGATAAGATTAAGGTTTGAGCGGTGGGATAAGGTTAAGGTTTGAGCTGTGGGATAAGGTTAAGGTTTGAGCGGTGGGATAAGGTTAAGGTTTGAGCTGTGGGATATGATTAAGGTTTGAGCTGTGGGATATGATTAAGGTTTGAGCTGTGGGATAAGGTTAAAGTTTGAGCGGTGGGATAAGGTTAAGGTTTGAGCTGTGTGATATGATTCAGGGTTGAGCTGTGGGATATGATTAAGGTTTGAGCTGTGGGATATGATTAAGGTTTGAGCGGTGGGATAAGGTTAAGGTTTGAGCTGTGGGTATATGATTAAGGTTTGAGCTCTGGAATATGATTAAGGTTTGAGCTGTGGGATATGATTAAAGTTTGAGCTGTGGGATAAGGTTAAGCTTTGAGCTGTGGGATATGATTAAGGTTTGAGCTGTGGGATATGATTATGGTTTGAGCTGTGGGATATGATTTTGTGCTGTGGGATATGATTAAGGTTTGAGCGGTGGGATAAGGTTAAGGTTTGAGCGGTGGGATATGATTAAGGTTTGAGCTGTGGGATAAGGTTAAGGTTTGAGCTGTGGGATATGATTAAGGTTTGAGCTGTGGGATATGATTTTGTGCTGTGGGATATGATTAAGGTTTGAGCTCTGGGATATGATTGAGGTTTGAGCTGTGGGATATGATTAAGGTTTGAGCTGTGGGAGATGATTAAGGTTTGAGCTGTGGGATATGATTAAGGTTTGAGCAGTGGGATATGATTAAGGTTTGAGCAATGGGATAAAATTAAGGTTTGATCTGTGGGATATGATTAAGGTTTGAGTTGTGGGATATGAATTTGTTCTGTGGGATATGATTAAGGTTTGAGCTGTGGGATATGATTAAGGTTTGAGCTGTGGGATATGATTAAGGTTTGAGCTGTGGGAGATGATTAAGGTTTGAGCTGTGGAATATGATTTTGTGCTGTGGGATATGATTAAGGTTTGAGCTGTGGGATATGATTAAGGTTTGAGCGGCGTGATAAGTTTAAGGTTTGAGCGGTGGGATAAGGTTAAGGTTTGAGCTGTGGGATATGATTAAGGTTTGAACTGTGGGATATGATTAAGGTTTGAGCTGTGGGATATGATTTTGAGCTGTGGGATATGATTAAGGTTTGAGCTGTGGGATATGATTTTGAGCTGTGGGATATGATTAAGGTTTGAGCTGTGGGATATGATTATGGTTTGAGCTGTGGGATATGATTTTGTGCTGTGGGATATGATTAAGGTTTGAGCGGTGGGATAAGTTTAAGGTTTGAGCGGTGGGATAAGGTTACGGTTTGAGCTGTGGGATATGATTAAGGTTTGAACTGTGGGATATGATTAAGGTTTGAGCTGTGGGATATGATTTTGAGCTGTGGGATATGATTAAGGTTTGTGCTGTGGGTTATGATTAAGGTTTGAGCTGTGGGATATGATTTTGAGCTGTGGGATATGATTATGGTTTGAGCTGTGGGATATGATTTTGTGCTGTGGGATATGATTAAGGTTTGATCTGTGGGATATGATTAAGATTTGAGCGGTGGGATAAGGTTAAGGTTTGAGCGGTGGGATAAGGTTAAGGTTTGAGCTGGGGGATATGATTAAGGTTTCAGCTGTGGGATATGATTGAGGTTTGAGCTGTGGGATATGATTAAGGTTTGAGCTGTGGGATATGATTAAGGTTTGAGCTGTGGATATGATTTTATGCTGTGGGATATGATTAAGGTTTGAGCTGTGGGATATGATTAAGGTTTGAGCGGTGGGATAAGGTTAAGGTTTGTGCTGTGTGATATGATTAAGGTTTGAGCTGTGGGATATGATTGAGGTCTGAGCGGTGGGATAAGGTTAAGGTTTGAGCTGTGGGATATGTTTCAGGTTTGAACTGTGGGATATGATTAGGGTTGAGCTGTGGGATATGATTAAGGTTTGAGCTGTGGGATATGATTAAGGTTTGAGCTGTGGGATATGATTAAGGTTTGAGCTGTGGGATATGATTAAGGTTTGAGCGGTGGGATAAGGTTAAGGTTTAAGCTGTGGGATATGATTAAGGTTTGAGCTGTGGGATAAGGTTAACATTTGAGCTGTGGGATATGATTTATGTTTGAACTGTGGGATATGATTAAGGTTTGAGCTGTGGGATATGATTAAGGTTTGAGCTGTGAGATATGATTTTGAGCTGTGGGATATGATTAAAGTTTGAGCTGTGGGATAATGGTTAAGGTTTGAGCTGTGGGATATGATTAAGTTTTGAGCTGTGGGATATGATTAAGGTTTGAGCTGTGGGATATGATTAAGGTTTGAGCTGTCGGATATGATTTTGTGCTGTGGGATATGATTAAGGTTTGAGCTGTGGGATATGATTAAGGTTTGAGCGGTGGGATAAGGTTAAGGTTTGAGCGGTGGGATAAGGTTAAGGTTTGTGCTGTGGGATATGATTAAGGTTTGAGCTGTGGGATATGATTTTGAGCTGTGGGATATGATTAATGTTTGAGCTGTGGGATATGATTTTGTGCTGTGGGATATGATTAAGGTTTGAGCTGTGGGATATGATTAAGGTTTGAGCAGTGGGATAAGGTTAAGGTTTGAGGTGTGGGATATGATTAAGGTTTGAGCTGTGGGATAAGGTTAAGGTTTGAGCTGTGGGATATGATTAAGATTTGAGCTGTGGGATATGATTAAGGTTTGAGCTGTGGGATATGATTAAGGTTTGAGCTGTGGGATCAGGTTAAAGTTTGAGCGGTGGGATAAGGTTAAGTTTTGAGCTGTGTGATATGATTCAGGGTTGAGCTGTGGGATATGATTAAGGTTTGAGCTGTGCGGTATGATCAAGGTTTGAGCTGTGGGATATGATTAAGGTTTGAGCGGTGGGATAAGGTTAAGGTTTGAGCTGTGGGTATATGATTAAGGTTTGAGCTGTGGAATATGATTAAGGTTTGAGCTGTGGGATAAGGTTAAGGTTTGAGCTGTGGGATATGATTAAGGTTTGAGCTGTGGGATATGATTATGGTTTGAGCTGTGGGATATGATTTTGTGCTGTGGGATATGATTAAGGTTTGAGCGGTGGGATAAGGATAAGGTTTGAGCTGTGGGATATGATTAAGGTTTGAGCTGTGGGATATGATTAAGGTTTGAGCTGTGGGAGATGATTAAGGTTTGAGCTGTGGGATATGATTTTGTGCTGTGGGATATGATTAAGGTTAGAGCTGTGGGTTATGATTAAGGTTTGAGCTGTGGGATATGATTAAGGTTTGAGCTGTGGGATATGATTAAGGTTTGAGCTGTGGGAGATGATTAAGGTTTGAGCTGTGGGATATGATTAAGGTTTGACCGGTGGGATAAGGTTAAGGTTTGAGCTGTGGGATATGATTAAGGTTTGAACTGTGGGATATGATTAAGGGTTGAGCTGTGGGACATGATTAAGGTCTGAGCTGTGGGATATGATTAAGGTTTGAGCTGTGGGATATGATTAAGGTTTGAGCTGTGGATATGATTTTATGCTGTGGGATATGATTAAGGTTTGAGCTGTGAGATATGATTTTGAGCTGTGGGATATGATTAAGGTTTGAGCTGTTGGATATGATTAAGGTTTGAGCTGTGGGATATGATTTTGTGCTGTGGGATATGATTAAGGTTTGAGCTGTGGGATATGATTAAGGTTTGTGCGGTGGGATAAGTTTAAGGTTTGAGCGGTGGGATAAGGTTAAGGTTTGAGCTGTGGGATATGATTAAGGTTTGAGCTGTGGGATATGATTAAGGTTGGAGCTGTGGGATATGATTAAGTTTTGAGCTGTGGGATATGATTAAGGTTGGAGCTGTGGGATATGATTTTGAGCTGTGGGATATGATTAAGGTTTGAGCTGTCTGATAAGGTTGAGGTTTGAGCTGTGGGATATGATTCAGGTTTGAGCTGTTGGATATGGTTAAGGTTTGAGCTGTGGGTTATGATTAAGGTTTGAGCTGTGGGATATGATTTTGTGTTGTGGGATATGATTAAGGTTTGAGCTGTGGGATATGATTAAGGTTTGAGCTGTGGGATATGGTTAAGGTTTGAGCTGTGGGATATGATTAAGGTTTGATCTGTGGGATATGATTAAGGTTTGAGCTGTGGGATATGATTTTGTGTTGTGGGATATGATTAAGGTTTGAGCTGTGGGATATGATTAAGGTTTGAGCTGTGGGATATGGTTAAGGTTTGAGCTGTGGGATATGATTAAGGTTTGATCTGTGGGATATGATTAAGGTTTGAGCTGTGGGATATGATTAAGGTTTGAGCTGTGGAATATGATTTTATGCTGTGGGATATGATTAAGGTTTGAGCTGTGGGATATGATTAAGGTTTGAGCTGTGGGATATGATTAAGGTTTGAGCTGTGGGATAAGGTTAAGGTTTGAGCGGTGGTATAAGGTTAAGGTTTGAGCTGTGGGATATGATTAAGGTTTGAGCTGTGGGATATGATTAAGGTTTGAGCGGTGGGATAAGGTTAAGATTTGAGCTGTGGGATATGAGTAAGGTTTGAGCTGTGGGATATGATTAAGTTTTGAGCTGTGGGATATGATTTTTTGCTGTGGGATATGATTAAGGTTTGAGCTGTGGGATAAGGTTAAGGTTTGAGCGGTGGGATAAGGTTAAGGTTAGAGCTGTGGGATATGATTAAGGTTTGAGCTGTGGGATATGATTAAGGTTTGAGCTGTGGGAGATGATTAAGGTTTGAGCTGTGAGATATGATTTTGAGCTGTGGGATATGATTAAGGTTTGAGCTGTCTGATAAGGTTAAGGTTTGAGCTGTGGGATATGATTCAGGTTTGAGCTGTTGGATATGGTTAAGGTTTGAGCTGTGGGATATGATTAAGGTTTCACCGGTGGGATAAGTTTAAGGTTTGAGCTGTGGGATATGATTAAGGTTTGAACTGTGGGATATGATTAAGGGTTGAGCTGTGGGACATGATTAAGGTTTGAGCTGTGGGATATGATTATGGTTTGAGCTGTGGGATATGATTAAGGTTTGAGCTGTGGATATGATTTTATGCTGTGGGATATGATTAAGGTTTGAACTGTGAGATATGATTTTGAGCTGTGGGATATGATTAAGGTTTGAGCTGTGGGATATGATTAAGGTTTGAGCTGTGGGATATGATTTTGTGCTGTGGGATATGATTAAGGTTTGAGCTGTGGGATATGATTAAGGTTTGAGCGGTGGGATAAGTTTAAGGTTTGAGCGGTGGGATAAGGTTAAGGTTTGAGCTGTGGGATATGATTAAGGTTTGAGCTGTGGGATATGATTAAGGTTGGAGCTGTGGGATATGATTAAGGTTTGAGCTGTGGGATATGATTAAGGTTGGAGCTGTGGGATATGATTGAGGTTTGAGCTGTTGGATATGATTAAGGTTTGAGCGGTGGGATAAGGTTAAGGTTTGAGCTGTGGGATATGATTAAGGTTTGAGTGGTGGGATAAGGTTATGGTTTAAGCTGTGGGATATAATTAAGGTTTGAGTTGTGGGATAAGGTTAACGTTTGAGCTATGGGATATGATTTATGTTTGAACTGTGGGATATGATTAAGGTTTGAGCTGTGGAATATGATTAAAGTTTGAGCTGTGAGATATGATTTTGAGCTGTGGGATATGATTAAGGTTTGAGCTGTCTGATAAGTTTGAGGTTTGAGCTGTGGGATATGATTCAGGTTTGAGCTGTTTTATATGGTTAAGGTTTGAGCTGTGAGATATGATTAAGGTTTGAGCTGTGGGATATGATTTTGTGTTGTGGGATATGATTAAGGTTTGAGCTGTGGGATATGATTAAGGTTTGAGCTGTGGGATATGGTTAAGGTTTGAGCTGTGGGATATGATTAAGGTTTGAGCTGTGGGATATGATTAAGGTTTGAGCGGTGGGATAAGGTTAAGGTTTGAGCGGTGGGATAAGGTTAAGGTTTGAGCTCTGGGATATGATTAAGGTTTGACCTGTGGGATATGATTAAGGTTTGAGCTGTGGGAGATGATTAAGGTTTGAGCTGTGGGATATGATTTTGTGCTGTGGGATATGATTAAGGTTTGAGCTGTGGGATATGATTAAGGTTTGAGCGGTGGGATAAGGTTAAGGTTTGAGCTGTGGGATATGATTAAGGTTTGAACTGTGGGATATGATTAAGGGTTGAGCTGTGGGATATGATTAAGGTTTGAGCTGTGGGATATGATTAAGGTTTGAGCTGTGTGATATGATTAAGGTTTGAGCTGTGGATATGATTTTATGCTGTGGGATATGATTAAGGTTTGAGCTGTGGGATATGATTAAGGTTTGAGCGGTGGGATAAGGTTAAGGTTGGTGCTGTGTGATATGATTAAGGTTTGAGCTGTGGGATATGATTAAGGTTTGAGCGGTGGGATAAGGTTAAGGTTTGAGCTGTGGGATATGATTAAGGTTTGAACTGTGGGATATGATTAGGGTTGAGCTGTGGGATATGATTAAGGTTTGAGCTGTGGAATATGATTAAGGTTTGAGCTGTGGGATATGATTAAGGTTTGAGCTGTGGGATATCATTTTATGCTGTGGGATATGATTAAGGTTTGAGCTGTGGGATATGATTTTATGCTGTGGGATATGAATAAGGTTAGAGCTGTGGGATATGATTAAGGTTTGAGCGGTGGGATAAGGTTAAGGTTTGAGCTGTGGGATATGATTAAGGTTTGAGCTGTGGGATATGATTAAGGTTTGAGCTGTGGGATAAGGTTAAGGTTTGAGCGGTGGTATAAGGTTAAGGTTTGAGCTGTGGGATATGATGAAGGTTTGAGCTGTGGGATATGATTAAGTTTTGAGCGGTGCGATAAGGTTAAGATTTGAGCTGTGGGATATGATTAAGGTTTGAGCTGTGGGATATGATTAAGGTTTGAGCTGTGGGATATGATTTTGTGCTGTGGGATATGATTAAGGTTTGAGCTGTGGGATATGATTAAGGTTTGAGCGGTGGGATAAGGTTAAGGTTTGAGCTGTGGGATATGATTAAGGTTTGAACTGTGGGATATGATTAAGGGTTGAGCTGTGGGATATGATTAAGGTTTGAGCTGTGGGATATGATTAAGGTTTGATCTGTGGGATATGATTAAGGTTTGAGCTGTGGGATATGATTAAGTTTTGAGCTGTGGGATATGATTAAGGTTTGAGCGGTGGGATAAGGTTAAGGTTGGTGCTGTGTGATATGATTAAGGTTTGAGCTGTGGGATATGATTAAGGTTTGAGCGGTGGGATAAGGTCAAGGTTTGAGCTGTGGGATATGATTAAGGTTTGAACTGTGGGATATGATTAGGGTTGAGCTGTGGGATATGATTAAGGTTTGAGCTGTGGAATATGATTAAGGTTTGAGCTGTGGGATATGATTAAGGTTTGAGCTGTGGGATATCATTTTATGCTGTGGGATATGATTAAGGTTTGAGCTGTGGGATATGATTTTATGCTGTGGGATATGAATAAGGTTAGAGCTGTGGGATATGATTAAGGTTTGAGCGGTGGGATAAGGTTAAGGTTTGAGCTGTGGGATATGATTAAGGTTTGAGCTGTGGGATATGATTAAGGTTTGAGCTGTGGGATAAGGTTAAGGTTTGAGCGGTGGTATAAGGTTAAGGTTTGAGCTGTGGGATATGATGAAGGTTTGAGCTGTGGAATATGATTAAGTTTTGAGCGGTGCGATAAGGTTAAGATTTGAGCTGTGGGATATGATTAAGGTTTGAGCTGTGGGATATGATTAAGGTTTGAGCTGTGGGATATGATTTTGTGCTGTGGGATATGATTAAGGTTTGAGCGGTGGGATAAGGTTAAGGTTTGAGCGGTGGGATAAGGTTAAGGTTAGAGCTGTGGGATATGATTAAGGTTTGAGCTGTGGGATATGATTAAGGTTTGAGCTGTGGGAGATGATTAAGGTTTGAGCTGTGAGATATGATTTTGAGCTGTGGGATATGATTAAGGTTTGAGCTGTCTGATAAGGTTAAGTTTTGAGCTGTGGGATATGATTCAGGTTTGAGCTGTTGGATATGGTTAAGGTTTGAGCTGTGGGATATGATTAAGGTTTGAGCTGTGGGATATGATTTTGTGCTGTGGGATATGATTAAGGTTTGAGCTGTGGGATATTGTTAAGGTTTGAGCTGTGGGATATGATTAAGGTTTGAGCTGTGGGACATGATTTTGAGCTGTGGGATATGATTTTGAGCTGTGGGATATGATTAAGGTTTGAGCTGTGGGATATGATTAAGATTTGAGCTGTGGGCTATGATTAAGGTTTGAGCTGTGGGATATGATTGTTTGAGCTGTGGAATATGATTAAGATTTGAGCTGTGGTATATGATTAAGGTTTGAGCTGTGGGATATGATTTTGAGCTGTGGGATATGATTAAGGTTTGAGCTGTGGGATATGGTTAAGTTTTGAGCAGTGAGATATGATTAAGGTTTGAACTGTGGGATATGATTTTGAGCTGTGGGATATGATTAAGGTTTGAGCTGTGGGATATGGTTAAGGTTTGAGCTGTGGGATATGATTACGGTTTGAGCTGTGGGATATGATTTTGTGCTGTGGGATATGATTAAGGTTTGAGCTGTGGGATATGATTAAGGTTTGAGCTGTGGGATATGGTTAAGGTTTGAGCTGTGGGATATGATTAAGGTTTGAGCTGCGGGACATGATTTTATGCTGTGAGATATGATTAAGGTTTGAGCTGTGGGATATGATTTTGAGCTGTGGGATATGATTAAGGTTTGAGCTGTGGGATATGATTAAGGTTTGAGCTGTGGGATATGATTAAAGTTTGAGCTGTGGAATATGATTAAGATTTGAGCTGTGGGCTATGATTAAGGTTTGAGCTGTGGGATATGATTAAGGTTTGAGCTGCGGAATATGATTAAGATTTGAGCTGTGGTATATGATTAAGGTTTGAGCTGTGGGATATGATTTTGAGCTGTGGGATATCATTAAGGTTTGAGCTGTGGGATATGGTTAAGTTTTGAGCTGTGAGATATGATTAAGGTTTGAGCTGTGGGATATGATTTTGAGCTGTGGGATATGATTAAGGTTTGAGCTGTGGGATATGGTTAAGGTTTGAGCTGTGGGATATGATTACGGTTTGAGCTGTGGGATATGATTTTGTGCTGTGGGATATGATTAAGGTTTGAGCTGTGGGATATGATTAAGGTTTGAGCTGTGGGATATGGTTAAGGTTTGAGCTGTGGGATATGATTAAGGTTTGAGCTGTGGGACATGATTTTATGCTGTGAGATATGATTAAGGTTTGAGCTGTGGGATATGATTTTGAGCTGTGGGATATGATTAAGGTTTGAGCTGTGGGATATGATTAAGGTTTGAGCTGTGGGATATGATTAAAGTTTGAGCTGTGGAATATGATTAAGATTTGAGCTGTGGGCTATGATTAAGGTTTGAGCTGTGGGATATGATTAAGGTTTGAGCTGTGGAATATGATTAAGATTTGAGCTGTGCGATATGGTTAGGGTTTGAGCTATGGGATATGGTTAAGGTTTGAGCTGTGGGATATGGTTAAGGTTTCAGCTGTGGGATATGATTAAGGTTTGAGATGTGGGATATGATTTTGAGCTGTTGGATATGATCTGGTGTGTGGGGGAAGGTCGGGGGTGGGGGTTACTGCATAGGAGAGAAAGCTGCAGAGGGTCTTAAATGTAGTCAGCTCCATCTTGGGTTTTAGCCTACAAAGTACCCAGGACATCTTCAATGAGCGGTGTCTCAGAAAGGCAGCGTCCATTATTAAGGCCCTCCAGCACCCAAGATATACCCTTTTCTCACTGTTACCATCACTATTACAATGTGCTGCATCTGTGAGACTGGTTTCGACGGAGCTTTCGGTGTGTGCTGCGTCTGCGACGCGAGTCAGGCGGCGCCATGGAAGTCCATAGCGGGGGTATTCCCTTCTGCTGCTGGCATGGGATGGCGAGTCTGTCGGGACCCTGGGGACTTGTGGAAACTGTGTGGTGATTTCTTTTGAACTTGCAGTCCTTTAACATCTTGGACTATTTTTGCTGTGCCTATAGTCTGTTTTTTATCAATTATGCTATTGTTTACATTGTTGTAACTATATATTGTAACTATGTGGTTTTGTGCAGGTTGTGTAGCTTTAGTTTTTGGTCTTGTTTTGTCTGATGCATTTGGAGCTCCTTTTCGGGGAACGCGCTTAGACGGTAGCGTGATATTAATATGCAGCAGCCTCTCTGGACTCTGGATTGGGGATTGCCAAACATTATGTGGATTTTCTGGTGTAGTCTGTTTTGTCATGAGCTTTTGTGATATCATTCTGGAGGAACATTGTCTCATTTTTTAACTGCATTGCATTTGTGGTTTCTAAATGACAATAAACTGAATCTGAATCTGAAGGTAGGAGGTACAGAAGCCAGAAGGCACACACTCGGTGATTCAGGAACAGCTCCTTCCTCTTTGCCATCTGGATTCCTTAATGGACATTAAAAAAGTGAGGTCGTGTTCATGGGTTCAATGTATATTATTTCTTTTTGTATGATTTTTAATCTATTTAATATATGCATACTGTAATTTATTTATTTATTCTTCTGTATTACGTATTGCATTGGACTGTTGCTGCTAAGTGAACAATTTTTACAACACATGACAGTGAAAATAAACCTGATTCTGAGCAGTGACTTGTACAACTTCAACAGAACTTCCTAACTCTTACATTCATTGATCTGATCAAGGCTAGCATGCCAGACACCTGCTTCATCACACTGTCTACCTGACGTATGACACAACTTTCACCTAACCATGGACGTGCTCTGAGGTCCCTCTGTTCTACAGCACTCTACAGGCCCTTACCCATTTGCTCTGAATCTCACTTCTCAGCTCTCAGCTCTTCTGGGTGACTTAAAGGAAGACAGAAAAATTAGATCTTTGATCCACAATATGGGATGTCTCAAAAGAGTTCTGAAGTATTTAGCATATTGACCCTAGCTGGAATTAAACCCTGACTAAGCAAGAACCTGAACCTGCTGCAGTTTTGCTATTGCACAATAGGTCTACAGCAGATGCAATCTTACTGGCTCTCCATCTGGCCTTGCACCACTTTCGACACAATAGCTATGTCATGCTGCTGTTTATTAATTACGGTTCACTATTCAGCACCATCACTCCTTCAGTACTAATCAATAAGATTTAAAACTATAGCCTCTGTACCTCTCTCTGCAACTAGATCCTTGAGTTCATCATGAGGACAGATCAGAAATAACATCTGCTGCTTGTTGGTAATAGACACTGGCTCGTGACAGGGATGTGTGCTCAGGCCACTGCTCTACTATCTCCACACCCACGGCTTTGTGGCAAGGCGCTGCCCAAACGCCATCTACAACTTCGTCAATGCCACAATTATTGTCATCAGAATGTCATGAGGAGATGGATCAGCTGGTTGAGTGGAACTGCACCAAAAACGTCAGTAATACCCAGAAATTGACTGTGGATTCCGAGCAGGTGAAGTCAGAAGAACACACACCAGTCCTCTTTGAGCAGTCAGCGGTGGAAGGAGAGAGCTGCTTCAGGTACCTAGGTATCAACATCTATTCTGGGCCCAACATATTGATCCAATTATGAAAAAGGCACGCCAGCAGCTGTATTTCATTAGAAGTTTGGGAGATTTGGTATGTCATCATAGACACTAGCAAATTTCTGCAGATACACTTTGAAGACCATTGTACTGAAGACTACTGTATTAGAGACCATTGTAACTGGCTGCATCCCCATCTGGCATGCATCCCACACTACACAAGATCGGGTTGTGCAGAGGGTTGTAAACATAGCCGGCTTCATTATAGGCACAACCCTCTCCACCCTCGAAGACAATACTTTATAAAAGTGCCATACATCATTAAGGACCCTACCATCAGGACAGGCCCCCCTCGCAGGAAGTACAGTAGCCTGAGACACACACCCAAATTCCTAGAAAAGTTTCTTCCCCTCTGCCATCAGATTTCTGATGGATCCATGAGCCCTTCTTGCTCTCATTTTGGTGTAGCCCCCTGGAACGCCTCAGGCTCACTCAGCTCAATTCTGTCTAGGGGGAGCAGCCTTCGGTCCCACCAAGCTGGGTAATCAGCTTGTGTAGACGCTGTATGATGTCCCCACCCTGCCAAATAACAGACAGTACACCATATGCGATTAAATGATTACACTTTATAGGTCTTACTAGAACTATGTACTTAATAGAGATACAATAGAAAAGGAAAAGTAAAAGGCGCCAAACTTATCAAAGTCCAACTGCTTCGTGCACAACCATTGGAGCTCAGTTAATGAAGTCTTCTGGCCACCATTTGATCCCTTCCGACCTCCTCGACCCACTGCCTGGGACCAACAACGGTGGCCGACCAGACGCTCCACACGAATCTGTCCTCGTCTACTCACCTCGCCGAAACCCTGGGCCTCGGACCCCCGTTCGGAGTCCATTCTGTCACCCAGCTTACAACATCGCATTTTCTCCCTCTAACCCCCTCGCGCCGTCTCCCTCCAAACCTGCCTAACACCAGCTTACAGACCCACAAGAAACAATAACCTCTATCCCAATTGGTTAACAAACGAATACAATTCTCGTTCTCAGTAATTATAACCCAAACAAGCTGCGAGGGAAAGCTCCCTCTCACCAGTTACCTTAACAAAGAAGCATTCTTACTTTTAACACAACAAAGAAGTCATTTTGATTAACACACAAATTAACATAAAAAAAGAAGAAACTCCCTTACATTGGACAACTAAATTTTTTTATATTCATGTGTATTTCTAATTGTAATTTATAGTATATCTTATGTACTGCTGCTGCAAAACAACAAATGCCATGACATAGTCGGTGATAATAGACTGATTCTGCAGCTTGCCTTCCTCACTACTAAAGTAGGCACAACATCCGGTTCCTGCAGACAAACCTGTCTGGCCCCAAAATTAGTCTCTTCTGGGAAATTATATGTCTTATCAGCACCTGAAGATGATTTCAGAGGGCAATACTGCAGCAAATTACCCCCATTCTTCCCCAGACACCCTTTGCTTGGCATACACTACGCTCTTCCAATACAAACAATGATAGTAATTCTATGTGGTTATTTTTGCTTCTCCTCAGAAATCTGGAAAGCAAAATGGACCGGATGCTTCGATCAGACAGAACATTGCGACTCCCCACCTGCAGCATTCCTTTCAAGACTGGGCATCACACTAATCTGAGAATTAATTGTCTTCGATGTGAACTCAGCATGAACTCACTAGAAGGGGTTGACACAGCAGCTAGAATCTGAGTTTCTTGGCTGAACCATGAGTGAAATGAACATTTGAACAAAATCAGATACAATCCCCTTTCTCTAATACACCTTCCTGTCTGTCGGTCATTCAGACACGATCCAGGCTGTGGTCATCTTGAGACATGGTCCCATTTCATGGGGGTGAGGTCACAGAATTTTGATCAGCTTCCGCAATGTGGTGAACATGTAACCAACTACTGCCTCCTGCTAAGCAAGTCCTTTCCCTTTGCCAGGTGAGTGGGCTGAGAGCTACCAGAAGATGGCTGTTAAATTATTTGCTGGGAATAAATTGAGACCCGGTCACACACCGAGCAGTTATAAACTGAATCACACAAATATTGTAATTTCCTCACCCCGGCACCCATTTCCCACCCCGATTCTACAACTCTCCCACACCCTAGGAGCAATTCACAGTGGTGAGAGAAGGGTTCTCCGCAGGGAGTGGGTGGAAACCCCATATGGTCACAGAGGGAATGATCCAGTCCACACAGAGATCCCTCGAGGATCAGGACTGAACACGAGCCACTGGGGCTGAGACACGGTCCCAACACTGTGTCACCCTCACAAAACCCCATAGAAGAGTTCCAACTCCACCCCAGTTTTTTGCTATGGCTCGAGGTCTGCCTATCAAGTGCAGAGAAGCATGAGGGTGCTCTGTGAGAGAGAAACTGTCACGTTGCTAAAAGGAAAGCATAAGTGAGAAGAATTGGTATCTTTGTTTGATGTCTTTCCTAGCCAGGGACAGAAATATGGCAGAGGAAGGACATTTAACCCTTTGTAGTCATAGGATATAGAAACAGGCCCTTTGAACCAACACATCTACACAGACCCTTTGGACCACCAAATCTACACAGACCCTTTGGACCATCACATCTACAGAGAACATTTGGGCCACCGTATCTACACAGACCCTTTGGACCATCACATCTACAGAGAACCTTTGGGCCACCACATCTACACAGACCCTCTGGACCATCACATCTACAGAGAACCTTTGGGCAACCACATCTACACAGACCCTCTGGACTATCACATTACAGAGAATCTTTGGGCCACATATCTACACAGACACTTTGGACCATCACATCTACAGAGAACCTTTGGGACACCACATCCACACAGACCCTTTGGACCATCACATCTACAGAGGATCTTTGGGCCACCACATCTACACAGACACCTTGGACCATCACATCTACAGAGAACCTTTGGGTCACCATATCTACACAGACCCTTTGGGCCACCACATCTACAGAGAACCTTTGGGCCACCATATCTACACAGACCCTTTGGACCATCATATCTACAGAGAACCTTTGGACCACCACATCTACACAGACCCTTTGGACCATCACATCAACAGAGAACCTTTGGGCAACCACATCTACACAGACACTTTGGACCACCATATCTGCACAGACCCTTTGGACTGTCACATCTACAGAGAACCTTTGGGCGACCATATCTACACAGACCCTTTGGACCATCACATCTACAGAGAACCTTTGGGCCACCATATCTGCACAGACCCTTTGGACTATCACATCTACACAGACACTTTGGGCCATCACATCTACAGAGACCCTTTGGACCATCACATCTACACAGACCCTTTGGGCCACCACATCTACACAGACACTTTGGACCATCACATCTACAGAGAACCTTTGGGCCAACACACCTACAGAGAACCTTTGAACCAACACGTCTACACAGACCCTTTGGACCATCACATCTACACAGACACATTGGGCCACACATCTACAGAGAACCTTTGAACCAACACGTCTACACAGACCCTTTGGACCATCACATCTACAGAGACCCTTTGGGCCACCATATCCACAGAGACCCTTTGGACCATCACATCTACACAGACCCTTTGGACCATCACATCTACAGAGACTCTTTGGACCACTACATCTATAGAGACCCTTTGGACCACCATATCTACAGAGACCATTTGGCCGAGCATATCTACAGAGACCATTTGGACCATCACATCTATTTGGGCCACCACTTCTACCAAGACCCTTTGGACCATCATATCTACACAGATCCTTTGGATCACCACATCGACCGAGACCCTTTGGACCACCACATCTACACAGACACTTTGGACTATCACATCTACAGAGACCCTTTGGACCATCACATCTACACAGACCCATTGGACCATCACATCTACAACGACCTTTTGGACCATCACATCTACAGAGACCCTTTGGACCACCATATTAACACAGACCCATTGGGCCACCACATCTACAAAGAACCTTTGGACCACCATATCTACACAGACCCTTTGGACCATCACATCTACTGAGACCCTTTGGACCATCACATCTACAGAGACCCCTTGGACCATCACATCTACACCGACCCTTTGGACCATCACATCTACAGAGACCCTTTGGACCATCACATCTACAGAGACCCCTTGGACCATCACATCTACACCGACCCTTTGGACCATCACATCTACACAGTCCCTTTGGGCCACCACAATTACACAGACCCTTTGGACCATCACATCTACACCGACCCTTTGGACCATCACATCTACAGAGACCCTTTGGACCATCACATCTACAGAGACCCCTTGGACCATCACATCTACACCGACCCTTTGGACCATCACATCTACACAGTCCCTTTGGGCCACCACAATTACACAGACCCTTTGGGCCACCACATCTACACAGACCCTTTGGACCACCATATCTACAGTGTCCCTTTGGACCATCACATCTACACAGACCCTTTGGACCATCTCATCGACACAGACCCTTTGGGCCACCACATCTACACAGACCCTTTGGGCCATCACATCTACAGAGACCCTTTGGACCATCACATCTACACAGTCCTCTTGGGCCACCACATCTACATAGTCCCTTTAGCCCACCACATCTACACAGGCCCTTTGGAGCACCACATCTACACAGACCCTTTGGGCAACCACATCTACAGAGTCCCTTTGGACCATCATATCTACACACACCCTTTGGGCCACCACATCTATACAGACCCTTTGGACCATCTCATCTGCAGAGAACCTTTGGACCACGACATCTACAGAGACCCTTTGGACTACCACATCTACAGAGAGCCTTTTGACCATCACATCTACTGAGACCCTTTGGACCACCACATATACACAGACCCTTTGGACCACCACATATACACAGACCCTTTGGACCATCACATCTACACAGACCCTTTGGGCGACCACATCTACACAGACCCTTTGGACGACCATATCTGCAGAGTCCCTTTGGACCATCACATCTACACAGACCCTTTGGACCATCTCATCTACACAGGCCCTTTGGACCACCACATCTATTTGGGCCACCACATCTACCAAGACCCTTTGGACCATCATATCTACACAGATCCTTTGGATCACCACATCGACCGAGACCCTTTGGACCACCACATCTACTCAGACACTTTGGACTATCACATCTACAGAGACCCTTTGGACCATCACATCTACACAGACCCATTGGACCATCACATCTACAACGACCCTTTGGACCATCACATCTACAGAGACCCTTTGGACCACCATATTAACACAGACCCATTGGGCCACCACATCTACAAAGAACCTTTGGACCACCATATCTACACAGACCCTTTGGACCATCACATCTACTGAGACCCTTTGGATCATCACATCTATACAGATCAGCACAGTCCCTTTGGGCCACCACAATTACACAGACACCTTGGAACACCACATCTACACAGACCCTTTGGACCACCATATCTACAGCGACCCTTTGGACCATCACATCTACACAGACCCGTTGGACCATCTCATCCACACAGACCCTATGGGCCACCACATCTACACAGACCCTTTGGTCCATCACATCTTCACAGACCCTTTTGGCTACCGCATCTGCACAGACCCTTTGGGCCACCACATCTACAGAGACCCTTTGGGCCACCACATCTACTCAGACCCTTTGGGCAACCACATCTACACAGACCCTTTGTACCATCACATCTACACAGTCCCTTTGGGCCACCACAATTACACAGACACTTTTGGCCACCACATCTACACAGACCCTTTGGACCACCACATCTACCAAGACCCTTTGGACCATCACATCTACAGAGACCCTTTGGACCATCACATCTACAGAGACCCCTTGGACCATCACATCTACACAGACACTTTGGACCATCACATCTACAGAGAACCTTTGGACCATCACATCTACACAGACCCTTTGGACCATCTCATCGACACAGACCCTTTGGGCCACCACATCTACACAGACCCTTTGGGCCATCACATCTACAGAGACCCTTTGGACCATCACATCTACACAGTCCCCTTGGGCCACCACATCTACACAGGCCCTTTGTAGCACCACATCTACACAGACCCTTTGGGCAACCACATCTACAGAGTCCCTTTGGACCATCATATCTACACACACCCTTTGGGCCACCACATCTACACAGACCCTTTGGACCATCACATCTGCAGAGAACCTTTGGACCATCACATCTACTGAGACCCTTTGGACCACCACATATACACAGACCCTTTGGACCATCACATCTACACAGACCCTTTGGGCCAGCACATCTACACAGACCCTTTGGGCCATCACATCTACAGAGACCCTTTGGACCATCACATCTACACAGTCCTCTTGGGCCACCACATCTACATAGTCCCTATAGCCCACCACATCTACACAGGCCCTTTGGAGTACCACATCTACACAGACCCTTTGGGCAACCACATCTACAGAGTCCCTTTGGACCATCATATCTACACACACCCTTTGGGCCACCACATCTATACAGACCCTTTGGACCATCTCATCTGCAGAGAACCTTTGGACCACGACATCTACAGAGACCCTTTGGACTACCACATCTACAGAGAGCCTTTTGACCATCACATCTACTGAGACCCTTTGGACCACCACATATACACAGACCCTTTGGACCACCACATATACACAGACCCTTTGGACCATCACATCTACACAGACCCTTTGGGCGACCACATCTACACAGACCCTTTGGACGACCATATCTGCAGAGTCCCTTTGGACCATCACATCTACACAGACCCTTTGGACCATCTCATCTACACAGGCCCTTTGGACCACCACATCTATTTGGGCCACCACATCTACCAAGACCCTTTGGACCATCATATCTACACAGATCCTTTGGATCACCACATCGACCGAGACCCTTTGGACCACCACATCTACACAGACACTTTGGACTATTACATCTACAGAGACCCTTTGGACCATCACATCTACACAGACCCATTGGACCATCACATCTACAACGACCCTTTGGACCATCACATCTACAGAGACCCTTTGGACCACCATATTAACACAGACCCATTGGGCCACCACATCTACAAAGAACCTTTGGACCACCATATCTACACAGACCCTTTGGACCATCACATCTACTGAGACCCTTTGGATCATCACATCTATACAGACCGTTTGGACCATCACATCAGCACAGTCCCTTTGGGCCACCACAATTACACAGACACCTTGGACCACCACATCTACACAGACCCTTTGGACCACCATATCTACAGCGACCCTTTGGACCATCACATCTACACAGACCCTTTGGACCATCTCATCCACACAGACCCTATGGGCCACCACATCTACACAGACCCTTTGGTCCATCACATCTTCACAGACCCTTTTGGCTACCGCATCTGCACAGACCCTTTGGGCCACCACATCTACAGAGACCCTTTGGGCCACCACATCTACTCAGACCCTTTGGGCAACCACATCTACACAGACCCTTTGTACCATCACATCTACACAGTCCCTTTGGGCCACCACAATTACACAGACACTTTTGGCCACCACATCTACACAGACCCTTTGGACCACCACATCTACCAAGACCCTTTGGACCATCACATCTACAGAGACCCTTTGGACCATCACATCTACAGAGACCCCTTGGACCATCACATCTACACAGACACTTTGGACCATCACATCTACAGAGAACCTTTGGACCATCACATCTACACAGACCCTTTGGACCATCTCATCGACACAGACCCTTTGGGCCACCACATCTACACAGACCCTTTGGGCCATCACATCTACAGAGACCCTTTGGACCATCACATCTATACAGTCCCCTTGGGCCACCACATCTACACAGGCCCTTTGTAGCACCACATCTACACAGACCCTTTGGGCAACCACATCTACAGAGTCCCTTTGGACCATCATATCTACACACACCCTTTGGGCCACCACATCTACACAGACCCTTTGGACCATCACATCTGCAGAGAACCTTTGGACCATCACATCTACTGAGACCCTTTGGACCAACACATATACACAGACCCTTTGGACCATCACATCTACACAGACCCTTTGGGCCAGCACATCTACACAGACCCTTTGGGCCATCACATCTACAGAGACCCTTTGGACCATCACATCTACACAGTCCCCTTGGGCCACCACATCTACATAGTCCCTTTTGCCCACCACATCTACACAGGCCCTTTGTAGCACCACATCTACACAGACCATTTGGGCAACCACATCTACAGAGTCCCTTTGGACCATCATATATACACACACCCTTTGGGCCACCACATCTACACAGACCCTTTGGACCATCACATCTGCAGAGAACCTCTGGACCATCACATCTACTGAGACCCTTTGGACCACCACATATACACAGGCCCTTTGGACCACCACATCTATTTGGGCCACCACTTCTACCAAGACCCTTTGGACCATCATATCTACACAGATCCTTTGGATCACCACATCGACCGAGACCCTTTGGACCACCACATCTACACAGACACTTTGGACCATCACATCTACAGAGACCCTTTGGACCATCACATCTACAGAGACCCCTTGGACCATCGCATCTACACCGACCCTTTGGACCATCACATCTACACAGTCCCTTTGGGCCACCACAATTACACAGACCCTTTGGGCCACCACATCTACACAGACCCTTTGGACCATCACATCTGCAGAGAACCTTTGGACCATCACATCTACTGAGACCCTTTGGACCACCACATATACACAGACCCTTTGGGCCACCACATCTACACAGACCCTTTGGACCATCTATACTGCAGAGAACCTTTGGACCATCACATCTACTGAGACCCTTTGGACCACCACATATACACAGACCCTTTGGACCATCACATCTACACAGACCCTTTGGGCCAGCACATCTACACAGACCCTTTGGGCCATCACATCTACAGAGACCCTCTGGACCATCACATCTACTGAGACCCTTTGGACCACCACATATACACAGGCCCTTTGGACCACCACATCTATTTGGGCCACCACTTCTACCAAGACCCTTTGGACCATCATATCTACACAGATCCTTTGGATCACCACATTGACCGAGACCCTTTCGACCACCACATCTACACAGACACTTTGGACCATCACATCTACAGAGACCCTTTGGACCATCACATCTACAGAGACCCCTTGGACCATCGCATCTACACCGACCCTTTGGACCATCACATCTACACAGTCCCTTTGGGCCACCACAATTACACAGACCCTTTGGGCCACCACATCTACACAGACCCTTTGGACCATCACATCTGCAGAGAACCTTTGGACCATCACATCTACTGAGACCCTTTGGACCACCACATATACACAGACCCTTTGGGCCACCACATCTACACAGACCCTTTGGACCATCTATACTGCAGAGAACCTTTGGACCATCACATCTACTGAGACCCTTTGGACCACCACATATACACAGACCCTTTGGACCATCACATCTACACAGACCCTTTGGGCCAGCACATCTACACAGACCCTTTGGGCCATCACATCTACAGAGACCCTTTGGACCATCACATCTACACAGTCCCCTTGGGCCACCACATCTACATAGTCCCTTTTGCCCACCACATCTACACAGGCCCTTTGTAGCACCACATCTACACAGACCCTTTGTACCATCACATCTACACAGTCCCTTTGGGCCACCACAATTACACAGACACTTTTGGCCACCACATCTACACAGACCCTTTGGACCACCACATCTACCAAGACCCTTTGGACCATCACATCTACAGAGACCCTTTGGACCATCACATCTACAGAGACCCCTTGGACCATCACATCTACACAGACACTTTGGACCATCACATCTACAGAGAACCTTTGGACCATCACATCTACACAGACCCTTTGGACCATCTCATCGACACAGACCCTTTGGGCCACCACATCTACACAGACCCTTTGGGCCATCACATCTACAGAGACCCTTTGGACCATCACATCTATACAGTCCCCTTGGGCCACCACATCTACACAGGCCCTTTGTAGCACCACATCTACACAGACCCTTTGGGCAACCACATCTACAGAGTCCCTTTGGACCATCATATCTACACACACCCTTTGGGCCACCACATCTACACAGACCCTTTGGACCATCACATCTGCAGAGAACCTTTGGACCATCACATCTACTGAGACCCTTTGGACCAACACATATACACAGACCCTTTGGACCATCACATCTACACAGACCCTTTGGGCCAGCACATCTACACAGACCCTTTGGGCCATCACATCTACAGAGACCCTTTGGACCATCACATCTACACAGTCCCCTTGGGCCACCACATCTACATAGTCCCTTTTGCCCACCACATCTACACAGGCCCTTTGTAGCACCACATCTACACAGACCATTTGGGCAACCACATCTACAGAGTCCCTTTGGACCATCATATATACACACACCCTTTGGGCCACCACATCTACACAGACCCTTTGGACCATCACATCTGCAGAGAACCTCTGGACCATCACATCTACTGAGACCCTTTGGACCACCACATATACACAGGCCCTTTGGACCACCACATCTATTTGGGCCACCACTTCTACCAAGACCCTTTGGACCATCATATCTACACAGATCCTTTGGATCACCACATCGACCGAGACCCTTTGGACCACCACATCTACACAGACACTTTGGACCATCACATCTACAGAGACCCTTTGGACCATCACATCTACAGAGACCCCTTGGACCATCGCATCTACACCGACCCTTTGGACCATCACATCTACACAGTCCCTTTGGGCCACCACAATTACACAGACCCTTTGGGCCACCACATCTACACAGACCCTTTGGACCATCACATCTGCAGAGAACCTTTGGACCATCACATCTACTGAGACCCTTTGGACCACCACATATACACAGACCCTTTGGGCCACCACATCTACACAGACCCTTTGGACCATCTATACTGCAGAGAACCTTTGGACCATCACATCTACTGAGACCCTTTGGACCACCACATATACACAGACCCTTTGGACCATCACATCTACACAGACCCTTTGGGCCAGCACATCTACACAGACCCTTTGGGCCATCACATCTACAGAGACCCTCTGGACCATCACATCTACTGAGACCCTTTGGACCACCACATATACACAGGCCCTTTGGACCACCACATCTATTTGGGCCACCACTTCTACCAAGACCCTTTGGACCATCATATCTACACAGATCCTTTGGATCACCACATTGACCGAGACCCTTTCGACCACCACATCTACACAGACACTTTGGACCATCACATCTACAGAGACCCTTTGGACCATCACATCTACAGAGACCCCTTGGACCATCGCATCTACACCGACCCTTTGGACCATCACATCTACACAGTCCCTTTGGGCCACCACAATTACACAGACCCTTTGGGCCACCACATCTACACAGACCCTTTGGACCATCACATCTGCAGAGAACCTTTGGACCATCACATCTACTGAGACCCTTTGGACCACCACATATACACAGACCCTTTGGGCCACCACATCTACACAGACCCTTTGGACCATCTATACTGCAGAGAACCTTTGGACCATCACATCTGCTGAGACCCTTTGGACCACCACATATACACAGACCCTTTGGACCATCACATCTACACAGACCCTTTGGGCCAGCACATCTACACAGACCCTTTGGGCCATCACATCTACAGAGACCCTTTGGACCATCACATCTACACAGTCCCCTTGGGCCACCACATCTACATAGTCCCTTTTGCCCACCACATCTACACAGGCCCTTTGTAGCACCACATCTACACAGACCCTTTGGGCAACCACATCTACAGTGTCCCTTTGGACCATCACAACTACACAGACCCTTTGGACGACCATATCTGCAGAGTCCCTTTGGACCATCACATCTACACAGACCCTTTGGACCATCTCATCTACACAGGCCCGTTGGACCACCACATCTACACAGGCCCTTTGGACCACCACATCTATTTGGGCCACTACTTCTACCAAGACCCTTTGGACCATCATATCTACACAGATCCTTTGGATCACCACATCGACCGAGACCCTTTGGACCACCACATCTACACAGACACTTTGGACCATCACATCTACAGAGACCCTTTGGACCATCACATCTACAGAGACCCTTTGGACCATCACATCTACAGAGACCCCTTGGACCATCACATCTACACCGACCCTTTGGACCATCACATCTACACAGTCCCTTTGGGCCACCACAATTACACAGACCCTTTGGGCCTCCACATCTACACAGACCCTTTGGACCACCATATCTACAGTGTCCCTTTGGACCATCACATCTACACAGACCCTTTGGACCATCTCATCGACACAGACCCTTTGGGCCACCACATCTACACAGACCCTTTGGGCCATCACATCTACAAAGACCCTTTGGACCATCACATCTACACAGTCCCCTTGGGCCACCACATATACATAGTCCCTTTTGCCCACCACATCTACACAGGCCCTTTGGAGCACCACATCTACACAGACCCTTTGGGCAACCACATCTACAGAGTCCCTTTGGACCATCATATCTACACACACCCTTTGGGCCACCACATCTACACAGACCCTTTGGACCATCACATCTGCAGAGAACCTTTGGACCACGACATCTACAGAGACCCTTTGGACTACCACATCTACAGAGACCCTTTGGACCATCACATCTACACAGACCCTTTGGACGACCATATCTGCAGAGTCCCTTTGGACCATCACATCTACACAGACCCTTTGGACCATCTCATCTACCAAGACCCTTTGGACCATCATATCTACACAGATCCTTTGGATCACCACATCGACCGAGACCCTTTGGACCACCACATCTACACAGACACTTTGGACTATCACATCTACAGAGACCCTTTGGACCATCACATCTACACAGACCCCTTGGACCATCACATCTACACCGACCCTTTGGACCATCACATCTACAGAGACCCTTTGGACCACCATATTAACACAGACCCATTGGGCCACCACATCTACAAAGAACCTTTGGACCACCATATCTACACAGACCCTTTGGACCATCACATCTACTGAGACCCTTTGGACCATCACATCTATACAGACCCTTTGGACCATCACATCAGCACAGTCCCTTTGGGCCACCACAATTACACAGACACTTTGGACCACCACATCTACACAGACCCTTTGGACCACCATATCTACAGCGACCCTTTGGACCATCACATCTACACAGACCCTTTGGACCATCTCATCCACACAGACCCTATGGGCCACCACATCTACACAGACCCTTTGGTCCATCACATCTACACAGACCCTTTTGGCTACCGCATCTGCACAGACCCTTTGGGCCACCACATCTACAGAGACCCTTTGGGCCACCACATCTACACAGACCCTTTTGGCTACCGCATCTGCACAGACCCTTTGGGCCACCACATCTACAGGGACCCTTTGGACCATCACATCTACAGAGACCCTTTGGACCACCACATTTACACAGACACTTTGGACCATCACATCTACTGAGACCCTTTGGACCATCACATGTACACAGACCCTTTGGACCATCACATCTACACAGTCCCTTTGGGCCACCACAATTACACAGACCCTTTGGGCCAGCACATCTACACAGAACCTTTGGACCACCATATCTACACAGACCCTTTGGACCATCACATCTACTGAGACCCTTTGGACCATCACATCTATACAGACCCTTTGGACCATCACATCAGCACAGTCCCTTTGGGCCACCACAATTACACAGACACTTTGGACCATCACATCCACACAGACCCTATGGGCCACCACATCTATACAGACCCTTTGGACCACCATATCTACAGCGACCCTTTGGACCATCACATCTACACAGACCCTTTGGACCATCTCATCCACACAGACCCTATGGGCCACCACATCTACACAGAACCTTTGGTCCATCACATCTACACAGACCCTTTTGGCTACCGCATCTGCACAGACCCTTTGGGCCACCACATCTACAGAGACCCTTTGGGCCACCACATCTACACAGACCCTTTTGGCTACCGCATCTGCACAGACCCTTTGGGCCACCACATCTACAGAGACCCTTTGGACCACCACATTTACGCAGACACTTTGGACCATCACATCTACTGAGACCCTTTGGACCATCACATCTACAGAGACCCCTTGGACCACCACATTTACACAGACACTTTGGACCATCACATCTACTGAGACCCTTTGGACCATCACATGTACACAGACCCTTTGGACCATCACATCTACACAGTCCCTTTGGGCCACCACAATTACACAGACCCTTTGGGCCAGCACATCTACACAGAACCTTTGGACCACCATATCTACACAGACCCTTTGGACCATCACATCTACTGAGACCCTTTGGACCATCACATCTATACAGACCCTTTGGACCATCACATCAGCACAGTCCCTTTGGGCCACCACAATTACACAGACACTTTGGACCATCACATCCACACAGACCCTATGGGCCACCACATCTATACAGACCCTTTGGACCACCATATCTACAGCGACCCTTTGGACCATCACATCTACACAGACCCTTTGGACCATCTCATCCACACAGACCCTATGGGCCACCACATCTACACAGACCCTTTGGTCCATCACATCTACACAGACCCTTTTGGCTACCGCATCTGCACAGACCCTTTGGGCCACCACATCTACAGAGACCCTTTGGGCCACCACATCTACACAGACCCTTTTGGCTACCGCATCTGCACAGACCCTTTGGGCCACCACATCTACAGAGACCCTTTGGACCACCACATTTACGCAGACACTTTGGACCATCACATCTACTGAGACCCTTTGGACCATCACATGTACACAGACCCCTTGGACCATCACATCTACACCGACCCTTTGGACCATCACATCTACACAGTCCCTTTGGGCCACCACAATTACACAGACCCTTTGGGCCACCACATCTACACAGACCCTTTGGACCACCATATCTACAGTGTCCCTTTGGACCATCACATCTACACAGACCCTTTGGACCATCTCATCGACACAGACCCTTTGGGCCACCACATCTACACAGACCCTTTGGGCCATCACATCTACAGAGACCCTTTGGACCATCACAGCTACACAGTCCTCTTGGGCCACCACATCTACATAGTCCCTTTAGCCCACCACATCTACACAGGCCCTTTGGAGCACCACATCTACACAGACCCTTTGGGCAACCACATCTACAGAGTCCCTTTGGACCATCATATCTACACACACCCTTTGGGCCACCACATCTATACAGACCCTTTGGACCATCTCATCTGCAGAGAACCTTTGGACCACGACATCTACAGAGACCCTTTGGACTACCACATCTACAGAGAGCCTTTTGACCATCACATCTACTGAGACCCTTTGGACCACCACATATACACAGACCCTTTGGACCACCACATATACACAGACCCTTTGGACCATCACATCTACACAGACCCTTTGGGCGACCACATCTACACAGACCCTTTGGACGACCATATCTGCAGAGTCCCTTTGGTCCACCACATCTATTTGGGCCACCACATCTACCAAGACCCTTTGGACCATCATATCTACACAGATCCTTTGGATCACCACATCGACCGAGACCCTTTGGACCACCACATCTACACAGACACTTTGGACTATCACATCTACAGAGACCCTTTGGACCATCACATCTACACAGACCCATTGGACCATCACATCTACAACGACCCTTTGGACCATCACATCTACAGAGACCCTTTGGACCACCATATTAACACAGACCCATTGGGCCACCACATCTACAAAGAACCTTTGGACCACCATATCTACACAGACCCTTTGGACCATCACATCTACAGAGACCCCTTGGACCATCACATCTACACCGACCCTTTGGACCATCACATCTACACAGTCCCTTTGGGCCACCACAATTACACAGACCCTTTGGGCCTCCACATCTACACAGACCCTTTGGACCACCATATCTACAGTGTCCCTTTGGACCATCACATCTACACAGACCCTTTGGACCATCTCATCGACACAGACCCTTTGGGCCACCACATCTACACAGACCCTTTGGGCCATCACATCTACAAAGACCCTTTGGACCATCACATCTACACAGTCCCCTTGGGCCACCACATCTACATAGTCCCTTTTGCCCACCACATCTACACAGGCCCTTTGGAGCACCACATCTACACAGACCCTTTGGGCAACCACATCTACAGAGTCCCTTTGGACCATCATATCTACACACACCCTTTGGGCCACCACATCTACACAGACCCTTTGGACCATCACATCTGCAGAGAACCTTTGGACCACGACATCTACAGAGACCCTTTGGACTACCACATCTACAGAGACCCTTTGGACCATCACATCTACACAGACCCTTTGGACGACCATATCTGCAGAGTCCCTTTGGACCATCACATCTACACAGACCCTTTGGACCATCTCATCTACACAGGCCCTTTGGACCACCACATCTATTTGGGCCACCACATCTACCAAGACCCTTTGGACCATCATATCTACACAGATCCTTTGGATCACCACATCGACCGAGACCCTTTGGACCACCACATCTACACAGACACTTTGGACTATCACATCTACAGAGACCCTTTGGACCATCACATCTACAGAGACCCCTTGGACCATCACATCTACACCGACCCTTTGGACCATCACATCTACAGAGACCCTTTGGACCACCATATTAACACAGACCCATTGGGCCACCACATCTACAAAGAACCTTTGGACCACCATATCTACACAGACCCTTTGGACCATCACATCTACTGAGACCCTTTGGACCATCACATCTATACAGACCCTTTGGACCATCACATCAGCACAGTCCCTTTGGGCCACCACAATTACACAGACACTTTGGACCACCACATCTACACAGACCCTTTGGACCACCATATCTACAGCGACCCTTTGGACCATCACATCTACACAGACCTTTGGACCATCTCATCCACACAGACCCTTTTGGCTACCGCATCTGCACAGACCCTTTGGGCCACCACATCTACAGAGACCCTTTGGGCCACCACATCTACACAGACCCTTTTGGCTACCGCATCTGCACAGACCCTTTGGGCCACCACATCTACAGGGACCCTTTGGACCATCACATCTACAGAGACCCTTTGGACCACCACATTTACACAGACACTTTGGACCATCACATCTACTGAGACCCTTTGGACCATCACATGTACACAGACCCTTTGGACCATCACATCTACACAGTCCCTTTGGGCCACCACAATTACACAGACCCTTTGGGCCAGCACATCTACACAGAACCTTTGGACCACCATATCTACACAGACCCTTTGGACCATCACATCTACTGAGACCCTTTGGACCATCACATCTATTCAGACCCTTTGGACCATCACATCAGCACAGTCCCTTTGGGCCACCACAATTACACAGACACTTTGGACCACCACATCTACACAGACCCTTTGGACCACCATATCTACAGCGACCCTTTGGACCATCACATCTACACAGACCCTTTGGACCATCTCATCCACACAGACCCTATGGGCCACCACATCTACACAGACCCTTTGGTCCATCACATCTACACAGACCTTTTTGGCTACCGCATCTGCACAGACCCTTTGGGCCACCACATCTACAGAGACCCTTTGGGCCACCACATCTACACAGACCCTTTTGGCTACCGCATCTGCACAGACCCTTTGGGCCACCACATCTACAGGGACCCTTTGGGCCACCACATTTACACAGACACTTTGGACCATCACATCTACTGAGACCCTTTGGACCATCACATGTACACAGACCCTTTGGACCATCACATCTACACAGTCCCTTTGGGCCACCACAATTACACAGACCCTTTGGGCCAGCACATCTACACAGAACCTTTGGACCACCATATCTACACAGACCCTTTGGACCATCACATCTACAGTGTCCCTTTGGACCATCACATCTATACAGACCCTTTGGACCATCACATCAGCACAGTCCCTTTGGGCCACCACAATTACACAGACACTTTGGACCACCACATCTATACAGACCCTTTGGACCACCATATCTACAGCGACCCTTTGGACCATCACATCTACACAGACCCTTTGGACCATCTCATCCACACAGACCCTATGGGCCACCAGATCTACACAGACCCTTTGGTCCATCACATCTACACAGACCCTTTTGGCTACCGCATCTGCACAGACCCTTTGGGCCACCACATCTACAGAGACCCTTTGGGCCACCACATCTACACAGACCCTTTTGGCTACCGCATCTGCACAGACCCTTTGGGCCACCACATCTACAGAGACCCTTTGGACCACCACATTTACGCAGACACTTTGGACCATCACATCTACTGAGACCCTTTGGACCATCACATGTACACAGACCCTTTGGACCATCACATCTACACAGTCCCTTTGGGCCACCACAATTACACAGACCCTTTAGGCCAGCACATCTACACAGACCCTTTGGACCACCATATCTGCAGAGTCCCTTTGGACCATCACATATACACAGACCCTTTGGACCATCACATCTACAGAGACGCCTTGGACCATCACATCTACACTGACCCTTTGGACCATCACATCTACAGAGACCCTTTGGACCACCACATTAACACAGACCCATTGGGCCACCACATCTACACAGAACCTTTGGACCACCATATCTACACAGACCCTTTGGACCATCACATGTACACAGACCCTTTGGACCATCACATCTACACAGTCCCTTTGGGCCACCACAATTACACAGATCCTTTAGGCCAGCACATCTAGACAGACCCTTTGGACCACCATATCTGCAGAGTCCCTTTGGACCATCACATATACACAGACCCTTTGGGCCATCACATCTACACAGACCCTTTGGACCATCACATCTACAGAGACCCCTTGGACCATCACATCTACACCGACCCTTTGGACCATCACATCTACAGAGACCCTTTGGACCACCACATTAACACAGACCCATTGGGCCACCACATCTACACAGAACCTTTGGACCACCATATCTACACAGGCCCTTTGGAGCACCACATCTATACAGACCCTTTGGACCATCACATCTACTGAGACCCTTTGGTCCATCACATCTACACAGACCCTTTCGGCTACCATATCTGCACAGACACTTTGGAACACCACATCTACAGAGACCCTTTGGACCACCACACCTACACAGGCCCTTTGGACCACCACATCTACACAGACGCTTTGGGCCACCACATCTACCAAGACCCTTTGGACCATCATATCTACACAGACCCTTTGGATCACCACATCTAACGAGACCCTTTGGACCACCACATCTACACAGACCCTTTGGACCACCATATCTACCGAGACCCTTTGGACCACCACATCTACACAGACACCTTGGACCACCATATCTACAGACACCCTTTGGACCACCACATCTACACAGACACCTTGGACCACCATATCTACAGAGACCCTTTGGACCATCATATCTACACAGACCCTTTGGACCATCACATCTACAGACACCCTTTGGACCATCACATCTACACCGACCCTATGGACCATCACATCTACAGAGACCCTTTGGACCACCACATTTACACAGACACTTTGCGCCACCACATCTACAGACTCCATTTGGACCATCACATCTACACCAATCCTTTGGACCATCACATCTACAGAGACCATTTGGACCATCACATCTACAGAGACCCTTTGGACCACCACATTTACACACACACTTTGGGCCTCCACATCTACACAGAACCTTTGGACCACCATATCTACACAGACCCTTTGGACCAACATATCTACACAGACCCTTTGGACCATCACATCTACAGTCCCTTTGGGCCACCACAATTACACAGACCCTTTGGGCCACCACATCTACACAGACCCTTTGGACCACCATATCTACAGTGTCCCTTTGGACCACCATATCTACAGTGTCCCTTTGGACCATCACATCTACACAGACCCTTTGGGCCACCACATCTACACTGACCCTTTGGGCCATCACATCTACAGAGACCCTTTGGACCATCACATCTACACAGTCCCCTTGGGCCACCACATCTACAGAGTCCCTTTTGGCCACCACATCTACACAGGCCCTTTGGAGCACCACATCTACACAGACCCTTTGGGCCACCACATCTACACAGACCTTTTGGACCATCACATCTGCAGAGAACCTTTGGACCACGACATCTACAGAGACCCTTTGGACCACTACATCTGCAGAGAGCCTTTTGACCATCACATCTACTGAGACTCTTTGGACCACCACATATACACAGACCCTTTGGACCATCACATCTACACAGACCCTTTGGGCCAGCACATCTATACAGACCCATTGGGCCACACATCTACAGAGAACCTTTGAACCAACACATCTACACAGACCCTTTGGACCACCACATCTACAGAGAGCCTTTTGACCATCACATCTACAGAGACTCATTGGACCATCACACAGTCCCTTTGGACCATCACATCTGCAGAGAACCTTTGAACCAACACATCTACAGAGACCCTTTGGACCACCACACCTACACAGGCCCTTTGGACCACCACATCTACACAGACGCTTTGGGCCACCACATCTACCAAGACCCTTTGGACCATCATATCTACACAGACCCTTTGGATCACCACATCTAACGAGACCCTTTGGACCACCACATCTACACAGACCCTTTGGACCACCATATCTACCGAGACCCTTTGGACCACCACATCTACACAGACACCTTGGACCACCATATCTACAGACACCCTTTGGACCACCACATCTACACAGACACCTTGGACCACCATATCTACAGAGACCCTTTGGACCATCATATCTACACAGACCCTTTGGACCATCACATCTACAGACACCCTTTGGACCATCACATCTACACCGACCCTATGGACCATCACATCTACAGAGACCCTTTGGACCACCACATTTACACAGACACTTTGCGCCACCACATCTACAGACTCCATTTGGACCATCACATCTACACCAATCCTTTGGACCATCACATCTACAGAGACCATTTGGACCATCACATCTACAGAGACCCTTTGGACCACCACATTTACACACACACTTTGGGCCTCCACATCTACACAGAACCTTTGGACCACCATATCTACACAGACCCTTTGGACCAACATATCTACACAGACCCTTTGGACCATCACATCTACAGTCCCTTTGGGCCACCACAATTACACAGACCCTTTGGGCCACCACATCTACACAGACCCTTTGGACCACCATATCTACAGTGTCCCTTTGGACCATCACATCTACACAGACCCTTTGGGCCACCACATCTACACTGACCCTTTGGGCCATCACATCTACAGAGACCCTTTGGACCATCACATCTACACAGTCCCCTTGGGCCACCACATCTACAGAGTCCCTTTTGGCCACCACATCTACACAGGCCCTTTGGAGCACCACATCTACACAGACCCTTTGGGCCACCACATCTACACAGACCTTTTGGACCATCACATCTGCAGAGAACCTTTGGACCACGACATCTACAGAGACCCTTTGGACCACTACATCTGCAGAGAGCCTTTTGACCATCACATCTACTGAGACCCTTTGGACCACCACATATACACAGACCCTTTGGACCATCACATCTACACAGACCCTTTGGGCCAGCACATCTATACAGACCCATTGGGCCACACATCTACAGAGAACCTTTGAACCAACACATCTACACAGACCCTTTGGACCACCACATCTACAGAGAGCCTTTTGACCATCACATCTACAGAGACTCATTGGACCATCACACAGTCCCTTTGGACCATCACATCTGCAGAGAACCTTTGAACCAACACATCTACACAGACCCTTTGGACCACCATATCTACACAGACCCTTTGGACCAGCACATCTGCACAGACCCTTTGGGGCACCACATCTGCACAGACCCTTTGGGCCACCACATCTACAGAGAACCTTTGAACCAACACATCTACTCAGACCCTTTGCACCAACACATTTACAGAGAACCTTTGGACCATCACATCTACAGAGATCCTTTGGACCATCACATCTACAGAAACCCTTTGGACCATCACATCTACAGAGACCCTTTGGTCCACCATATCTACACAGACCCTTTGGACCATCAAATCTACAGAGACCCTTTGGACCATCACATCTACAGAAACCCTTTGGACCATCACATCTACAGAGACCCTTTGGTCCACCATATCTACACAGACCCTTTGGAACATCACATCTACAGAGACCGTTTGGACCATCACATCTACACCGACCCTTTGGACCATCACATCTACAGAGACCCTTTGGACCAACACATTTACACAGACCCTTTGGGCCACCACATCTACACCGACCCTTTGGACCACCTTATCTACACAGACCCTTTGGACCATCACATCTACTGAGACCCTTTGGACCATCACATCTACAGAGACACTTTGGACCACCACATTTACACAGACCCTTTGGGCCACCACATCTACACCGACCCTTTGGACCACCTTATCTACAGAGACCCTTTGGACCATCACATCTACTGAGACCCTTTGGACCATCACATCTACAGAGACACTTTGGACCACCACATTTACACAGACCCTTTGGACCATCACATCTACACCGACCCTTTGGACCATCACATCTACAGAGACCCTTTGGACCACCACATTTACACAGACACTTTGGGCCACCACATCTACACAGACCCTTTGGACCACCTTATCTACACAGACCCTTTGTACCATCACATCTACACAGACCCTTTGGACCATCACATCTACAGAGACCCTTTGGACCATCACATCTACAGAGACCCTTTGGACCACCACATTTACACAGACACTTTGGGCCACCACATCTACACAGACCCTTTGGACCATCACATCTACTGAGACCCTTTGGACCATCACATCTACACAGACCCTTTGGGCCACCACATCTACACTGACCCTTTGGGCCATCACATCTACAGAGACCCTTTGGACCATCACATCTACACAGTCCCCTTGGGCCACCACATCTACAGAGTCCCTTTTGGCCACCACATCTACACAGGCCCTTTGGAGCACCACATCTACACAGACCCTTTGGGCCACCACATCTACACAGACCTTTTGGACCATCACATCTGCAGAGAACCTTTGAACCAACACATCTACACAGACCCTTTGGACCATCATATCTACACAGACCCTTTGGACCAGCACATCTACACAGACCCTTTGGACCATCACATGTACAGAGACCCTTTGGACCACTACATCTATAGAGACCCTTTGGACCACCATATCTACACAGACCCTTTGGACCATCACATCTGCACAGACCCTTTGGGGCACCACATCTGCACAGACCCTTTGGGCCACCACATCTACAGAGAACCTTTGAACCAACACATCTACTCAGACCCTTTGCACCAACACATTTACAGAGAACCTTTGGACCATCACATCTACAGAGATCCTTTGGACCATCACATCTACAGAAACCCTTTGGACCATCACATCTACAGAGACCCTTTGGTCCACCATATCTACACAGACCCTTTGGACCATCAAATCTACAGAGACCCTTTGGACCATCACATCTACAGAAACCCTTTGGACCATCACATCTACAGAGACTCATTGGACCATCACACAGTCCCTTTGGACCATCACATCTGCAGAGAACCTTTGAACCAACACATCTACACAGACCCTTTGGACCATCATATCTACACAGACCCTTTGGACCAGCACATCTACACAGACCCTTTGGACCATCACATGTACAGAGACCCTTTGGACCACTACATCTATAGAGACCCTTTGGACCACCATATCTACACAGACCCTTTGGACCATCACATCTGCACAGACCCTTTGGGGCACCACATCTGCACAGACCCTTTGGGCCACCACATCTACAGAGAACCTTTGAACCAACACATCTACTCAGACCCTTTGCACCAACACATTTACAGAGAACCTTTGGACCATCACATCTACAGAGATCCTTTGGACTATCACATCTACAGAAACCCTTTGGACCATCACATCTACAGAGACCCTTTGGTCCACCATATCTACACAGACCCTTTGGACCATCAAATCTACAGAGACCCTTTGGACCATCACATCTACAGAAACCCTTTGGACCATCACATCTACAGAGACCCTTTGGTCCACCATATCTACACAGACCCTTTGGAACATCACATCTACAGAGACCCTTTGGACCATCACATCTACACCGACCCTTTGGACCATCACATCTACAGAGACCCTTTGGACCATCACATCTACAGAGACCCTTTGGACCACCACATTTACACAGACACTTTGGGCCACCACATCTACACAGACCCTTTGGACCATCACATCTACTGAGACCCTTTGGACCATCACATCTACACAGACCCTTTGTACCATCACATCTACACAGTCCCTTTGGGCCACCACAATTACACAGACCCTTTGGGCCACCACATCTACACAGACCCTTTGGGCCACCACATCTACACAGACTCTTTGGGCCATCACATCTACAGAGACCCTTTGGACCATCACATCTACACAGACACTTTGGACCATCTCATCTACACAGACCCTTTGGGCCAACACATCTACAGAGACCCTTTGGAACATCACATCTACAGAGACCGTTTGGACCATCACATCTAAACCGACCCTTTGGACCACCATATCTACACAGACCCTTTGGATCATCACATTTACCGTGACCCCTTGGACCATCACAACTGCACCGACCCTTTGGGCAACCACATCTACAGAGTCCCTTTGGACCATCACATCTGCAGAGAACCTTTGGACCACAACATCTACAGAGACCCTTTGGACCACCATATCTACACAGACCCTTTGGCCTATCATATCTGCAGAGACACTTTGGACCACCACATCTACACAGACACATTGGGCCACACATCTACAGAGAACCTTTGAACCAACACATCTACACAGACCCTTTGGACCATCATATCTACACAGACCCTTTGGATCATCACATCTACTGAGACCCTTTGGACCATCACATCTATACAGACCCTTTGGACCATCACATCAACAGAGACCCTTTGGACCTCCACATCTACACAGACCCTTTGGATCAGCACATCTACACAGACCCTTTGGACCACAACATCTACAGAGACCCTTTGGACCTCCACATCTACACAGACCCTTTGGACCATCACATCTGCAGAGAAACTTTGGACCACAACATCTACAGAGACCCTTTGGACCACCACATCTACAGAGAGCCTTTTGACCATCACATCTACAGAGACTCTTTGTACCATCACATCTACACAGACCCTTTGGACCATCACATCTACAGAGACCCTTTGGACCTCCACATCTACACAGACCCTTTGGACCATCACATCTGCAGAGAAACTTTGGACCACAACATCTACAGAGACCCTTTGGACCACCATATCTACACAGACCCTTTGGCCCATCACATCTACAGAGACCCTTTGGACCACCACATCTACACAGACCCTTTGGACCATCACATCTACACAGACCCTTTGGGCCATCACATCTACAGATACCCCTTGGGCCACCACATCTACACAGACCCTTTGGGCCACCGACCCTCAGCCTATTTGCATGCATTAGGACTTGCATATTTAAATGCCTGTCTAACTGTCTCTTAAACATAGCCGATTCCACCAGCTCTTCTTGTAGATATCAAACACTCTGTGTGTATAAATCCCCTTTAAGTTTTATGCTCAAATCTATGGAGTGCTGGAGGAACTCAGCAGGTCAGGCACCATCTATGGAAGGAAATGGACATTCAGCGTTTCAGTCTGAGACCTTTCATTTGGACTAGAAGATAGAGGAGTGATCGGATATTCTGGCAGGAGTGTCAGAGTGGAAATAAAGGGGTTTTTTTCTGGTTGGCTGCTAGTGATGAGTGGTGTTCTGCAGGAATCGGTGTTGGGACTGCTTTTTTCACAGTATATATCAATGACCAAAGTGATGGCTTTGAGGCCAGGTGTGTGGACAATACAATGATAGGTGCAGGGCAGGTGTGTTGAGGAAGCAGGGAGTCTACAGAAGGACTAAAACAGATTAGGGGTATGGGCAAAGACATAACAAATGGAATATAGTGTTGGAAAGTGCATGGCCAAGTGCTTAGCAGAAGGAATAAAATCGAAAACTATTCTCTAAATGGGGAAAAAATTCAGAAATCAGAGATGCAAAGGAACTTCAAGGTTCAAAGTAAATTGATTATCAAAGTGCATATGCAACTCTGAGATTCATTTTCTTGTGGGCATACACAATAAATCCAAGAAACACAATAGAAGCAATGCAAGACCACACCTGTCAGAAAGAACAAACACTTAGTGAGCAAAAGACAAAAAACTGTACAAATACAAAAGTAAAAAAGAAATAATAATGATAAAAAATAAGCAATAAATATTGAGAACATGAAATATAACCATATAACAATTACTGCACGGAAACAGGCCATCTCAGCCCTTCTAGTCCATGCCAAACACTTACTCTCACCTAGTCCCACTGGCCGGCACTCAGACCATAACCTTCCATTCCTTTCCTGTCCGTATACCTATCCAATTTTACATTAAATGACATTATCGAACCTGCCTCTACCACTTCTACTGGAAGCTCGTTCTGCAAAGCTACTACCCTCTGAGTAAAGAAGTTCCCCCTCATGTTATCCCTAAACTTTTGCCCCTTAACTCTCAACTCATGTCCTCTTGTTTGAATCTCCCCTACTCTCAATGGAAAAAGCCTATCCATGTCAATTCTATCTATCCCTCTCATAATTTTAAATACCTCTATCAAGTCCCCCCTCAACCTTCTACACTCCAAAGAATAAAGACCTAACTTGTTCAACCTTTACCTGTAACTTAGGGGCTGAAACCCAGGTAACATTCTAGTAAATCTTCTCTGTACTCTCTCTATTTTGTTGACATCTTTCCTATAATTCGGTGAACAGAACTGTACACAATACTCCAAATTCGGCCTTACCAATGCCTTGTACAATTTTAACATTACATCCCAACAGCTATACTCAATGCTCTGATTTATAAAGGCCAACATACCAAAAGCTTTCTTCACCACCCTATCCACGAGTTTCCACCTTCAGGGAACTATGCACCATTATCTCTAGATCACCCTGGTCTACTGCATTCTTCAATGCCCTAATATTTACCATGTATGTCCTATTTGGATTATTCCTACCAAAATGTAGCACCTCACACTTATCAGCATTAAACTCCATCTGCCATCGTTCAGCCCACTTTTCTAACTGGCCTAAATCTCTCTGCAAGCTTTGAAAACTTACCATGTATGTCCTATTTGGATTATTTCTACCAAAATGTAGCACCTCACACTTATCAGCATTAAACTCCATCTGCCATCATTCAGCCCACTCTTCTAACTGGCCTAAATCTCTCTGCAAGCTTTGAAAACCTACTTCATTATCCATAATGCCACCTACCTATCTGCATGCTTACTGATCCAATTTACTACCCCATCATCCACATCATTAAGGTATATGACAAACGACATTGGACCCAGTACAAATCCACCGGCCTCCAACCTGACAAACAGTTATCCACCACTACTCTCTGTCATCTCCCATCCAGCCACTGTTGAATCCATTTTCTACTTCAACATTAATACCTAACGATTGAACCTTCTTAACTAACCTACCGTGTGGAACCTTGTCAAAGGTCTTACTGAAGTCCATACAGACAACATCCACTGCTTTACCTTTGTCAACATTCCTCGTAACCTCTTCAAAAAATTCAATAAGATTTGTCAAACATGACCTTCTACACACAAATCTATGTTGACTGTTCCTAATCAGATCCTGTCTATCCAGATAATTATATATACCATCTCTAAGAATACTTTCCATTAATTTACCCACCACTGACATCAAACTGACAGGCCTATAATTGCTAGGTTCACTCTTAGAACCCTTTTTAAACAACGGAACCACATGAGCAATACGCCAATCATCCGGCACCATCCCCGTTTCTAATGACATTTCAAATATTTCTGTCAGAGCCCCTGCTATTTCTACACTAACTTCCCTCAAGGTCCTGGGGAAATCCTGTCAGGACCTGGAGATTTATCCACATTTATATTCCTTAAAAGCGCCAGTACTTCCTCCTCTTTAATTGCCATAGTTTCCATAACTTCCCTACTTGTTTACTTTACCTTACACAATTCAATATCCTTCTCCTCAGTGAATACCGAAGAAAAGAAATTGATCAAAATCTCCCCCATCTCTTTCGGCTCCACACATAGCTGTCCACTCTGATTCACTAAGGGACCAATTTTATCCCTCACTATCCTTTTGCTATTAATATAACTGTAGAAACCCTTCAGATTTATTTTCACCTTACTTGCCAAAGCAACCTCATATCTTCTTTTAGCTTTTCTAATTTCTTTCTTAAGATTCTTCTTACATTCTTTATATTCCTCGAGCATCTCATTTACTCCATGCTGCCTATATTAGATATCTCTCTTTTTTCTAACCAAGTTTCCAATATCCCTTGAAAACCATGGCTCTCTCAAACTTTTAACCTTTCCTTTCAACCTAACAGGAACATAAAGATTCTGTACCCTCAAAATTTCAACTTTAAATGATGGCCATTTCTCTATTACATCCTTCCCATAAAACAAATTGTCCCAATCCACTCCTTCCAAATCCTTTCGCATCTCCTCAAAGTTAGCCTTTCTCCAATCAAAAATCTCAACCCTGGGTCCAGACCTATCCTTCTCCATAATTATATTGAAACTAATGCTATTGTGATCACTGGACCCAAAGTGCTCCCCAACACATACCTCCATCACCTGACCTATCTCATTTCCCAACAGAAGATCCAACACTGCCCCTTCTCTAGTTGGTACCTCTATGTATTGCTGCAAAAAACTATCCTGCACACATTTTACAAACTCCAAACCAGCCAGCCCTTTTACAGTATGGGCTTCCCAGTCTATGTGTGGAAAATTAAAATCTCCCACTATCACTACCCTGTGCTTACTACAGATATCTGCTATCTCCTTGCAAATTTGCTCTTCCAATTCTCGCTCCCCATTAGGTGGTCTATAATACACCCCTATAATTGTAACTACACCTTTCCCATTCCTCAATTCCACTCAAATAGTCTCCTCTAATCCTCTAATCTACCCTGCCAGAGCACCACTGTAATATTTTCTCTGAGATATATATATATATATAAAAAGACTTGGCCTCCACAGCAGCTTGTGGCAAATAGATTCACCACTCATTGGCGAAAGTAATTCCTGCTCATCTCCGTCCCAAAAGGACACCTCTTTATTCTGAGGCTCTGCTCTCTGGTCTTCAACTTCCCCACTACAGGAAACATTCTCTCCACACCCACTCTGTTGAGGCTTTCCAACATTTGATAGGTTTCAATGAAGTCACCCCTCATTCTTCTGAATTCCTGTGAATGCAGGCCCACAGCCATCAGATGCTTTTCATATGACAAGACATTCAATCGTGGAATCATTTTTGTGAACCTTCTTTGAACGCTCTCCAGTTTCAGCACATCATTTCTAAGATAAGGGGCCCAAATGTGCTCACAATACTCCAAGTGAGGCCTCACCAGTGCTTTATAAAGTCTCAGCATTACATCCTTGCTTTTATATTCCAGACCACTTGAAATGAATGCAAACATCACATTTGCCTTCCTCACCACCTGGAAATGAACCTTTTGTGAATCCTGCATAATCACCAACGTTGTTCTGTGGCAGCAGGTCAGTGCAATGCATGTACAATCCAGGTTCAGGGACAGCTTCCGCCCTGCTGTAATAAATAGTCTAGAGTTTGATATGTAGACTCTTGACCTCACAATCTACTTCATTATCACTTACACCTTATTGCTTACTGCACTTTCTCAGTAACTGTTACACTGTAGACTGCATTCTGTGTAATGATTTGAAGTGTATCCAAAACAAACCTTTCACTGTACAGCAGTACACATGACAACAATACCAAGTCAAAGTCAAACTGCACTGCATAACGATGGGAGAGTTTGCCATCAGCAGGGCCTCTCATTAGTGCTTACACACTCAGACGGACCCTGACAGATTTCACTGGCCATTGGTTATCAGGCGAATGTCCTGGGTTTGTGGTAATGTAGCCACAAATGAACTCAGGGTTGTATATGGTGACATAGATGTACTTTGATCATAAATTTACTTTACTTTGAAGTTTGAGCTTTGCCTGCACCAGTATGTTATTGCTCCAAGTCCATGTGTAGGGGTTTACGTCGCAGAACAGGCCAGCCCTTCACATGCAGAGCTAAGGGAGGGATGCATTGTTGGAGATCTCCTCTGCCCTCTCAGATGGGCAGAGAAGGTGCCAGGACAGAATTCTTCTGGGTCAATAATTTACATTCAGTCAATACCTGAATGTCATCGCCATGCCGATAGTACAATCTTGCTGTGCACAAAATGGCTGCTGTGTTTCCTACACTGCAACCAAAACCCACTTTAGAAGTGAGTCCTCCTCAGGTTGAGAAAGTCTCTCTTCCTCTCTCTCTTTCTCTCATTCTCACTGTTTCCATGCCAACTAGCTCCTTACCTGTGTGGTGTGAGGTAATTAAATCAGTATGTATTCAGGGAGGGCATCCTGGTCACTGCCTACCCCATGGCAGTCATTAGTGCTGAAATCAAATTAACATCTGAACTGCTAATGGCCGTAATCCCTGCACCAGATGTCCACAGCCTTTCATCGGTCTCTGCGGTCTGCTTTCATCTCTTTATAGTTACTGCATTCCTTGTTTGTGATTCTCTTTCAAACAGAATGACACTGGGTGTCAGACTGGCAGCTGCTGGTGTGTAATTGTTTTGTTGCCCACTGAGTGGTCGATAGAAACTTCCCACGTGGCTTCTAGACCCCCCATGTTGCTAAAGCGGCAAGACCAAATGCTACCCTATCTGATGCACCTCAAAGTCTAACAGTTAGGGGCTGCGATCAGACTGAAGAATCAGAATCTTAGAGCAATCAAGCACAGAAGGGAATCACTTTAAGGTTAGAGGAAGACCTTTGAAGGTGGTCAGAGGCGAAAATTTTTTTACACAAAGTGGTTGGTGGTGGTCGAGTCAGACACAATCACTTTTTAAGAGGCATTTAGATGCAGTAATAGCCAAGGCAGAAAAGGCTATACAGGCAACTCAGATTGGTATAGTTGGGCAAAAAGACATCATAGATTAGATGGGCTGAAAGGTCTGTATAATTCTAGCACTCTATAATTATGACTCCATTTCCAAAATGAAAGATTCAGTAGATCTCTGGCATCTGCTGCAGACACGTATCCTGAGGCTGCATTTGAATTCTCTCCTGAATAACTGTGCTCTGATTTCATCCTCATTCTGCATAAGAAAATCAGTTTCCCCTCAGCTGTCCCCTTGGCCCAGGTGACCCCACATACCTGCTGCCCTTTTTGTTCTCAATGGCATTGGTCATAGATTCGAGAGGAGCTGCTGGAGCAGCGTGGGTGTGGGTGTGCATTCTGTAGGTGGTACAAGCTGCAAATGTCTAGAGCATTGGCTGCCAATCGAGCTCATTGTCTGGGACGGCTGCCGCACTCATCAGGCAAGTTTCTATCACACTTCTGATTTGTTTGTGTCTTGAAGAAGACAGAAAGGCTTTGAGGAGTCCAGAGGGGAGACACTCATGGGACCCCAGCCCCTGCACTGGTTGTATATTCCGTGGCCCTGCTCAGTTAGGGTCTAAATGAGTATGTGCATTGCTATTTCCCTTTATTTACTTGACTTGACCTTTCTCACACTCTCTTTACTTGTCCTTTCTCTCTTGTTGTTGTGTTCCTGGCCTAGCTGGAAAAGGTTAACTCTGTCTGACCTGTATTATAATGAACATCTAATAAAATGGCTGTAGCCATAAGATTTGTGCCTCATTCTTGACTTTGGAAGAACTTTTTGGGTAACGTCATCTCCAGATCCAACAATCCTTTAATATCTTAAAAGCTACTTCCAATCTCATGGCTTGAGCTTACACATCTCCATTTAAGTCAAAGTTCAATCTAAATTTGTTATCAGAGTACATGTATATCATTATATACAACCCTTAGATCCACTGACTTGCAGGCCAACTCAATAAATCCATGGAATAACAAACATAACAATTTTGTAATTTTTTTGTGAAATCTTCTTTCATTCATCTGAACGCTGCAGAGTAAGAGGCATAGCTCAAGTTTAGAGCAGAGACGCGCTCCCAGGACAGAAATGACTTAAACAAAAGAAACCCAGAATGTATGTGATCAGAGGAAAGTGTCAGAGGCCAGCCTCTCCGACAGAGAGAGAGGGTCCATGGAACACTGGTGTTAGGGACAGACAGGGACATTTAAGAGACTCTTAGATAGGCACATGCATAACAGAGAAACAGACGGATTAGATTGATCTTAGGGTAGGTTAAAAGGTCGGCACAACACCATGGCCTAAAAGGCTGGGCTGAGGTGGTCTATACTCTATGAGCAGTGAATCTTAAATGAGATTCTTGTTTCTTCCTTGCCAGGAATTAACCTGATTAATTCCTTTCGATAATCCATATTTTCTCCTGTTTTGAGACCAGGCTGTACATAATATCCCAGGTGCACTTCCACCAGTGCCCTGTATCATTGCAACACCGCATGGCCTCTCAGCTGTCAGGTCTGTGCTAGCTCCCAGCACAGTAAATCCATCTCCACTTAGCACTCTGCTCCCTTTGCAGTAATGACCAACATACTCTTCGACTTCCTCACTACTATTGTGCAGACCAGTTCATCAGCCTTATATATATTTTAAGTAGATGGTCAGCATTGACAAGGTGGGCTGAAAGGCCTGCTTCTCAGACAATTATAAAGTTGTACAGCCCTGGAATGGGCTGGGTGCCCATCACATCCATGCAGACCTCTTTGCCTATTTACATTAATCCCATTTGCTCATACTTGTGGTGGCTATTTTCGTGGCATGTATTTCTCCCGAGATCCCGGTGCCTCACCTGTTTGCTAGGATCCATCCACTGAATGATTCCACATTTCCCTTCTAAGTGTTCTGTATCTTCACCTACTTACTGCCTCAATTTCTTACTTTGCCTTCATCCATTAGTGATATTCCAGGGGAAAATAAAACGGAACAGTATCTATCATATTACACTGTCAAAGGGCATTTCCTTCATCTTGTTCCTCCATCTGCTGCCTCCCTGTCAAGGCAAGGTAATGGGAGAAGGTGTTTGCCATGAGGACTTTAAGAATGAAATAGTTGGAAGAAAGGTGGGTGAATTTAGGAACGTTTTGAAGAGACTACATGGGGGAGGGATTGAAAAATGCTACAGATCAAATTGGTGACGCTTGGTTTTCCATGTGAGATATGGGACATCTCTCATTTCTTAGTGAAGATGGCCATTTAGCCCACTTTGTCCATGTCAACCATCTTCTATCACCTGGCCTATAATTTCTATGCTGAGGCAATTCAAGTGATCATCTAAACACTTCTCCAGTGTTGTCTGTGATTTTGCTTCCACTACTCTTTCCATCAGTGTGTTCTAAGCATTCACCACTCACCCTCAGAGCTGGTCTAAATCTCTTACCCCTTATCTAGCAGATATCCTCTAATGTTACCTGGTCCTGATTGGAGAAAGGTTTTCTGCAGTCAATCCTATCTATAGCCCTTGGTCATGCTCCCTCTTAAGAGATTCACAAAAGATTTCAGAAGCTAGAAGTTGGGAGAGAGGAACTGATATTTCAGATTGAGATAACAGGCAGGATTGATGAAGAGGAATCAGTGGATCATAAACACGAGAAAGTTAATGGATGTTGGAAGTCCAAAGAATCAGAGAATGTTGTTTATTTGGATTCTCAGAGGGCCTTTGACAAGGTGCCAGTCAAGAAGCTACAGAATAAGATAAGAACTCGTGGTATTACAGGAAAAGTACTACAATGGATGGAAGATTGGTTGACTGGCAAGAGGCAAAGAGTGGGAATGAAAGCAGGTCTTTTTCGTGTTGGCTACCAATGACTAGTGGAGTGCTGCAGGGTTCATTGTTGGAATCACTTCTTTAATGTTGTATGTCAATAATTTGGATGAAGGAATTGATGGCTTTGATGCCAAGTTTGCAAACGACACAAGAGTAGGTGAAAGGGCAGATACTGTTGAGGAAACAGGGTGTCTGCAGAAGGACATAGACAGATTGGTGGAGTGGTCAAAGAGGTGGCAGATAGTTAGAATGAAGGAAAGTGCATGGTTGTGCACTTTGACAGAAGGAATTAAGGCACGGACTATTTAGTAAATGGTAAGAAAACTCAAAAAATCAGAGGTGCAGAATGACTTGGGAGTACTTGTGAAGGATTCCATATTGAGCCAGAGCTGAGGAAGGCATATACAATGTTTGCATTCATTTGGGGGGACTAGAATACAAAAGCAAGGATGCTGAGGCTTTCTAAGGCATTAGTCAGACCACACTTGGAGAATTGCGAACTGTTTTGAGCCCCTTGCCTAAGAAAGGATGTGTGAAGAGGACCTTTCCTACAGTGGAGGAGTCTAGGACCAGAGGGCACAGTTTTAGAACAGAGGAACGTCCATTTAAATCAAAAATGAGGAAAAATTTATTTAGCCAGAGGGTGGAGAATCTGTGGAATTCTTTGCCACAGACATCTGTGCAGGCTGGGTCATCGGGCATATTTAAGGCAGAGGTTGATGGGTTCTTGATTAATCAGGGCATCAAAGGTTGTGGGGAAAAGGCAGGAAAATGTTATTGAAAGGGATCATCATCATCAGGGATCACTCATAATCAAGTATGATTCTTCTCCTGCTGGTTGATGTAGTCAGTTCAGGGTCTTGAGAGATGAAGAGGGCAATATTGCAGTGTTGGTCATTGAAATGATGGTGGATGTAGCTGATTGGGACTTTCCCGTCTCTCCTTATGTTGAAGCCACTTAGTCTCAAGTGGAGATATTCTTTGAGCTGTGCAGTCCTCTCATGGACAGTCCTTCTCCAACTTTTCCTATCCTGTGATCATTTCTCCCATCCAGGTTCTTCCTCAGATGGGTCTCGATATTATCTATCAACCGCTTTTTCTGCCCTCCAGGACTGCGCTTTTCATCCTTGAGCTGGCCGAACAGGAATTGTTTAGGGAGGCGGGAGACAGGCATACGGATGATGTGGCTGACCCATCGCAATTGGTGTTGAGTCATGATTGTGGCAATGGAGTTAATGTTAGCTTTCTCCAGGATGCTGGAGTTAGTGTGTCTGTTCTCAGAATCTTGCAAAGGAATCTTTGACGGTAAGTTTCTAGGGATTTTATGTGCCTGCTGTATGTTGTCCATGACTCCACTCCATATAGCAAGCAGGGGAGGATTATAGCTTTACAGACCAGAGGCTTAGGGTTGGTCTTAATAGACTGATCTCCAAAAACCCTCTTTCTCAGCCTGGCTTAAGCTCCACTCACACAGCCTGTTCTGTGACGTTGGCTGTTGAAGAAGGAAGGCTGCCAAGATACTAGAAATGATCAGTGTCCTCCAAAAGGATGTTGTCGACGGGTGGTTGGAGCTTTAGGAGCTTCATTTGCAGCAGATTGTTGCAGGACTTGGGTTTCATTGATTTTTAGATCAAGACCCAGGAGCTTGTATGCTCTGGCAAAAGCATCCGTTATGCACTGCAGATCCTCCTCAGAGTGAGCTACGATGTTGTCGTCCGCATGTTGGAGATCCATGATGGAAGTACTTGACACCTTGCTCTTTGCTTTGAACCTGTTAAGATTAAAGAGCCCCCCCATCTGCCCTATAGAGAAACTGGACTTTTTTGGGAGGTGAAGAACAGATGCACCCCTGTTTGACCCCAGTCTCAACCTTAAGGGGTGCTGTTTCAGAGCTACTGTTGCACTTATCACTTTGTAAGAGCTCTAGAGTCTTGAGCCATTTCGACAGGCATCCATTTTTGGACAGTACCTGCCAGAGGGCAGGATGATTTACCGAGCCAAATGTTTTTGTGAGGTCTATGAAGGCCATATAAAATGGGAGATTCTGTTCCTAGGCTTTCTCCGACAATTGATGTGCTGTAAAAATCACGTTGTATGTTCGTCTAGCCGGACAGAAGCCACACTGAGTCTTAGGCAGGAGACCTTCTGCCAGAGGTGACAGCCGGTCATATAAAATTCAGGTGAGTACCTTTCCTGTTGTAGAGAGGAGGAGATGCATCTATAGTTTCTGCATTCAGCTTTGTTACCCTTCTTGAAGAGTGTGACAATCAGGGCAACCCTGAGTTTAGATGGAATCGGGTCCCAGATCTTGACAAGCAGATCATGAATATGATCTTAAAGTTCTGTGCCACCTTCCTTGAGGATTTCTGTTGGAATTCCATCAGAGTCAGTGGCCTTTGTTCCTCAATTTCTTGCACCTTTTTGATACCATTTGGTAAATGGTAGGGCATTGAAGAATGCAGTAGAACAGAGTGATCTAAGAATAATGGGGCATAGTTTCCTGAAGGTGGAATCTCATGTGGATAGGGTGGTGAAGAAAGCTTATGGTATGCTGGCCTTTATAAATCAGAGCATTGAGAATAGGTGTTGGGATGTAATGTTAAAATTGGACAAGGCATTGGTGAGGCCAAATTTGGAGTATTGTGACAGTTCTGGTCACTGAATTACAGGAAAGATGTCAACAAAATAGAGAGAGTACAGAGAAGATTTACTAGAATGTTACCTGGGTTTCAGCACCTAAGCTACAGAGAAAGGTTGAACAAGTTAGGTCTTTATTCTTTGGAGTGTAGAAGGTTGAGGGGGGACTAGATAGATGTACTTAAAATTATGAGGGAGATAGATAGAGTTGATGTGGATAGGCTTTTTCCATTGAGAGTAGGGGAGATTCAAACAAGAGGACATGAGTTGAGAGTTGGGGGCAAAAGTTTAGAGATAACACGAGGGGGAACTTCTTTACTCAGAGAGTGGTAGCTGTGTGGAACGAGCTTCCAGTAGAAGTGGTAGAGGCAGGTTCGGTATTGTCATTTAAAATAAAATTGGATAGGTATATAGACAGGAAAGGAATAGAGGGTTATGGGCTGAGTGTGGGTCAGTGGGACTTGGTGAGAGTAAGCATTCAGCACGGACTAGAAGGACTGAGATGGCCTGCTTCCGTGCTGTAATTGTTATATGGTTACATGCTACTAGGAGACTTACCTACTTCATGGGTTATTGTGGGAGCTGGTTGATGACTTCAATGTCAACTACTGTGTCACTATTTTGTAGCTCCTGGAAGCGTTCCTGCCAACAAGAATTGATGGCATCAATGTCCTTCAGCTGTCTTTGGACACCTTTGATGCAAAGAGAGTTTCGACCACAATGGTGGCAATAAAGAAACCGTGATATCACCAGAGTCAGCAGGCTACTGTGTTTCTGGGGTTCTCTCAGTCCACCACTGGTCCTTTATTTCCCTTACTCTACGCTAGACTAAGGCCTTAGCTTTGGAGAGGGCTTCTCTTTTAGCCTTTTAGCCTTCTCTTTTAGCAGTTGATGTCCTTCTGCCAGGCACAGCAAGCTTTCCTTCTGTTGTTGATTATCATTGTCATTTTCATCAAATCTAACTTTTCTAATTTTGTTTTTATCGCGAATCGCAAATGGTGGTCTTCGGTATGGTGGTTGTGTGTGCCTCAGTTTCCTCTGGATACTGCTTCGGGAGTCTTCCAGAAAGGACAGCCTGGACATGTTGTACCTTCACTGAGTCTTTTAGGCTCTCGATGTTGAACCAGGGACGACTCATTTTCTTTAACGCCCCACTCCTCTGCAAGATTTTGACGGTTATTTGTGAGCGAATAAGTCGTTGGTCTGTCCCGCCATCTTCAGCACTGATCATGGCTCTTGTAATCTTTCTGGAAACCCTCCTTGGAGCAATGACATAATCTATATGATGCCAAGTCTTTGAATGGGGATGCATCCATGAAGTTTTCACCTTATTTCTCTGGCGGAACAGGCTGTTGGCGATGGTCACCACACTTCTTGGTGTAGAGTACAGAAGTGTGAAGAAGGACGTCTCTGCAGGGTTTTCAAGAACAATGGATACTCAAGGAACTTGTTCCGCGCTATTGCCCAACCGACAGAATCACAGAAGCACACAATGTCCAGTCAAGCTACCCTACATCAAGAACATATTGGAAATGACCAAACCTACAGCCACACTATGGCAATGTCTGTCAAGAATAAAAGACCCCCTGCCTACGACACACAGAACGAACAACATATATAAAATTCCATGCGCCAACTGCGACAAGCACTGCATTGGACAGACTGGTAGGAAACTATCAAGAAGGTTAAATGAACACCAACTAGCTGTAAACCATCATGATCAACTTTCCCTTGTACCTGTACAATGTGACAGCGAAACACATCAATTCGACTGGACCAATGTCACTATCTTAGACAAAGCCAAGCCCGAGGAGCCTTTGTTCTCCACACAGAATTCTATCAACAAGCACGTTGAAGTGAACCCAGTTTACATCCCACTTCAGCATCGAGTCGTCAATCCAGAGCTGAGAGCCAGTTCACACCTGATTACATGCGTCAATCAATGATAGGACTATGATCCTACATAATGGTCGACAAACACAGCCCGGACAACAATTATCTCCTAATCGGATTTTAATGAACCAATCACTGATTACATAATTGGTAACCAATAGAAATAGCACATATTACCCCCCCCCCCCACCTCCAAAACACACAAACAAACGGACTAAATCACAGGACACATAGAAGACGAACTATTACAGATCACCAACATTTCATTCGAAGTTGCGCTGATGTTGTTTTCGTTACAAGCCAGCTTGGCAAGCCACTCAAGAACAACATCCTCAAGCCGAGCTGCAAATCTTTTCCAACATCTGAAAAGCAGGCACGAGGAAATCTGCAGATACTGGACTTACTAACACAGCAGGCCAGGCAGCATCTATAGGGAGAAGCGCTGTCGATTTCTAACACAGCAGGCTGTTTTTAGGGCAGCTTGTCTAGCCCTTCCCCTGGTGGAGTGAGCAGAGCGGGTGCTGAATAGGGCTGCTCGATCATGGGGGCAGCTGCCTCAGTTCGCTCTATCTAACACACACCACCTGCGTGCCAGGGAGACCCCACTCTTCACTGTCCTGCTTCTGTCGCCACTTCCTGATGGCCACAGGGATTTGTCCAAGTTGGTCGATTGGGTTACCAAGCACCTGTGCGTCAGGTCTTTTAATGTGGGGAGACTGATCAGGCAACCACCACGTGTCCTTGACAGAGAAAGGGCCAAAATCCAATGGTATGGAGACAAGATGACGGCCCCTCTTCTGCTGCAGCCTTCCTCCACCTTCACAACCATTGTGGTGGCCCTCTGAGATTCCACAGACTCTAATTTACCACCATTTTCCACGGGCTCTACCATTGAGGTCTTGATTGGGCCAGTTCTTTGTCTGGATCTTCCCCCTTGCCCTTACCACCATGGGTGACCCTACCAGGAGCTCAGCTCCAGATGCCATCTCTCTCAGGATCACATAAGTCTCTCCACCATGACAAGTGGTCCAGAGAGATGCCGTGATGGAATGGCAGAGAAAACCCAATGGGCTGAATGGCCAGATTCTGCCCTTGTGAATCCCTACTGCACCCTCTGTTGCTCAGTCGTGGCCTTCCTGCAGCAATGTGATTATAAATACCCCAGTGCACCCCTACGAACACATAGTAGGGGCTCAGCAGGAGTATAACCTGTAGTTCAATGACTCCTTCATGTCCCAGTATTAGACTCAGCATGCCCATAATAATCAGTTTCATCATCCCTTCTCTATCTCCATCTCTCTCCCAACTATCACTCTTTCCTTCTCCCCATTCTCCTTCTCCCTCTGTCACTCTCTCTCTCCACCCCCCCTCTCTCTCTCTCTCCCTCTCTCTCTGCCTCTTTATCCTATTTCCCTCTGTAACTGTAACACTTCATCCTGGACAGTTTTACCTTGAACCATCTTACTACACTCTTGTAATGCATTGATCTGTATCAACAGTATGCAAGTCAAGTTTTTCACTGTATCTCTGTACATGTGGCAATAATAACTCAAAATACCAAATTACTCTTCCTTCTGCCCTTTCGCCTCCCCCCTTTTTTGTTCTCTCCTCCACCGCCCATTTCTAACAGGACCCCACCACTATGGCATACTGCCCCTCCTGATCTCCTTCCTACCGCAGACCCTCTTCACTTCTCACTTCAAGTTTTTGACTTTCTCCAGTTGTGAAGAAATGGGAACTGTTTCTGTCTCTGCAAACACAGTACTTCCAGAACTTTTGTTCGTATTCCTCCTACTCTCCTTTTTTGACAATTGTTGGTTATTTTTCAGGTTCTGTTAGATATCGCCTTCAGATTGAGATCACAGAATGGCTTACCACTGCAGTCTTTGTTGGATTGAACCATGAGAGAATTTTCAAGAAAAACTCAAGAATCTTTTGTCTCCACAGAGAAAATTCCTAATTAATCTTTATCAATTTCACTTGTTTCCCTTTAATCTATCAATAGATAAGATGCAAAACAAATGTTTTTATCAAGATTTTCTCCCACACTGAGGCCATTACCAGTGTCTAATCTATAACTCAGATCATGAGCAAGCTCCAATGTGCATATACCATGAGAATGGACAAAGATTTCACTTCCAGTACTCTTCTCACAGAACCAGGCAGCTTTTTATTGCATTTTGTCACAATTCCAGCTTTGAATTTCCTACAATAATTCATGTAATGGTAACGATTTGGAAGATCTGTGTGTATGTGACTATCTGTCTGTGTATCTGTGTGTGAGTGTGTGTATCTGAGAACATGTCTGAAAATGTGGATCAATATGTGAGTGTGTGTATCTGAGAATGTGTCTGAATGTGTAGATCAATGTGTGAGTGTGTGTATCTGCGTGTGAGTGTGTGTATCTGAGAACATGTCTGAATGTGTGTATCAGTGTGTGAGTGTGTGTATCTGAGAACATGTCTGAATGTGTGTATCAGTGTGTGAGTGTGTGTATCTGTGTGTGAGTGGGTGTATCAATGTGTGAGTGTGTGTATCTGTGTGTGAGTGGGTGTATCAATGTGTGAGTGTGTGCATCTGTGTGTGAGTGTGTGGATCAATGTGTGAGTGTGTGTATCTGAGAATGTGTCTGAATGTGTAGATCAATGTGTGAGTGTGTGTATCTGTGTGTGAGTGTGTGTATCTGAGAACATGTCTGAATGTGTGTATCAGTGTGTGAGTGTGTGTATCTGTGTGTGAGTGGGTGTATCAATGTGTGAGTGTGTGTATCTGTGTGTGAGTGTGTGGATCAATGTGTGAGTGTGTGTATCTGAGACAGAGTGAGAGAGAAAGCTTGTTTCTAATCTTAACAAGTATTCATAATTAGTACCTGTGGCTATCGGTATATCTTGACTGTATCAGCAAGTCAACATGGTTTCTGTCAAGGGAAATCTTGCCTGACAAATCTGTTGGAACTCTTTGAGGAATAACAAGCAGGATGGACAAAGGAGAGGCAGTGAATGTCATTTACTTCGATTTTCAGAAGGCGTTTGATAAGGTGCCTCCATGAGGTGGCTTTACAGGATAAAATCCTCTGGCGTTACAGGGAAGATACTGGCGTGGATAGAGGAATGGCTGACAGGCAGGAGGCAGTGAGTGGGAATAAAAGGGGGCTTTTTCTGTTTGGCTGTCAGTGACTAGTGGTGTTCTTCAGGGAGCATGGCTTTTCACAGGTTTGTGAATGATCTACATAGTGGAATTGTTGGTTTTGTGGTAATATTTGCAGATAATACAAAAATAGGTGGTGAGGTAGTTAGGATAAATTGGAAGAATGAGCAAAAAGTGGCAGTTGGAATACAGTGTTGGAAAATGTATGATAATGCATTTTGGTAAAAGGAACAAAAGTACAGATTATTATCTAATTGGGGAGAAGATTCAAACATCAGAGATGCAGAAGGATTTAGGAGTCCTCGTGCAAGACTCTCAGAAGGTTAATTTAGAGGTTGAGTCTGTGGTAAAGAAGGAAAATGCAAGGTTGGGTTTTATTTCAAAGGAAATAGAATATAAAAACAGCGAGATGATCCTGAGGCTTTATAATGCACTAGTCAGGCCATACCTGGAGTATTATCAACAGTTTTGGGGCCCTCACCTCTGAAAGCATGTATTGTCATTGGAGAGAGTCCAGAGGTTCACGAGGATGACTCCAGGAATGAAGGGGTTAACATATGATGAGCATTTGTCAGCTTTGGGCCAATACTTTAGAAGAACGTGTAGGGATCTCATTGAACCCTGCTGAATGTTGAAAGGACTGGATAGGGTGGATGTAGAGAGGATGTTTCCTCTGGTGGGGGTGTCCAGAACTACTGGGCACAGCCTCAAAATTCAGGGGCAACCTTTTAGAATCAGAATCAGTAAGGAAGAATTTTTTTTAGCCAGAGAGTGGTGAATCTGTGGAATGCTCTGCGACAGACTGTGGTGGAGGCCGAGTCCGTGGGTATATTTAAAGTGGATGTACATAGATTCCTGATTGGTCAGGGCATTAAGGGATATGGTGAGAGGGCAGGTGTATGTGGTTGAAGGGGATCCGGGATCAGCCATGATGGAATGGCAGAGCAGACTCGATGGGCTGAATGGCCTTATTCTGCTCCTGTGTCTTCTGGTCTAAATTTCTAGGCTTTGATATACCTTGCCTACTGTATCTGAACAGAACATACAAGATGATTTCTCAAGATTTTACAATGCATTTGATATGCCCAGCTTGGTGAAAGATTTTAGCTTCTTCCTACTCTGTGTAAACACCCAAGCAGGTAGGGAAAGAGCAGAGTTTGCTGTTAACTGCATCTCTGCATAAAAGCATAAAACAGGTCCTTCAGACTACCAAGTCTGTGCTGAAGATCAAGAACTCTTTCTCCAACACCTATCTGAGTGTATTTTTCATTCCCCACATCCCCATTAACAACCCCCCCCCCCAATTATCTAATCTCTACCTGCACACGTGGGGCAGTTTATAGAGGTCAACTGCAGGGGTGAGCTGCCTGTGACTGGCGGAGCGCTGCAGGGACTGGTGTGGGGACTGCTTCTTTTCACATCAATGATCTGGGTGAATGAATTGTTTATAGAGGTCAACTGCAGGGGTGAGCTGCCTGTGACTGGCGGAGCACTGCAGGGACTGGTGTGGGGACTGCTTCTTTTCACATCAATGATCTGGGTGAATGAATTGATGCTTTTGTGCCATATTTGTGGATGACATGAGGAAAGGTGGAGAAGCAGGCAGACTGGGGGAAATGGGCAAAGAAGTGGCCAATGGAATATAATGTAGGGAAGTGCATGGTCGAGAACTTGGGCAGAAGGAATAAAGGCACGGATTGTTTTGTAAAGGGGGAGAAATGGAAAAATCAGAGGTGAAAAATGACTTTGGGAGTCCTCGTGCAGGACTCCCTAAGGGTTAATTTGCAGGATGAGTTGGTAAGGAAAGCAAAAACACTTTTAGCATTCTTTGAGAGGACTAGAATACAAAAAGAAGGACTTAATACTGAGGCCTTATAAGGTATTGGTTAGACTGCACTTAGAATATTGTGAGCAGATTTGGGCCCCTTATCTAAGAAAATATGTGCTGGCATTAGAAAGGGTCCAGAGGACAAAGATGGTCCCAGGAATGGAAGGGTTAACATATGAGGAATGTTTGATGGCTCTCGGCCTATACTTGATGGAGTTCAGAAGCATGGTGGGGGGGATCTTATTGAAACCCATCGAATATTAAAAGGCCTAGATAGAATGAATGAGGAAGGCATGTTTCCTATAGTTGGAGAGTCTAGAACCAGAGGGCACAGATTCAGTATAGAGGAACGTCCATTTAGAACAGAGTTGAAGAAACATTTCTTTAGCCAGAGGCTGGTGAAGGAATTCATTGACACAGACCACTGTGCAGGACAAGATATTGGGTATATTTAATCATGGTGTCATAGGTTACAAGGAGAAGGCAGGAGAATGGGGTTGAGAGGGATAAAAATCAGTCATAATGGAATGGCAGAGAAGACTTAATGGGCTGAATGACCTAATTCTGCCACTATGTCTTATGGTGTTATTATCCTACTGACCTACACACCTTTGGGATGTGGAAGGAAATCTGAGAAATTGGGAGAAACATACACAATCACAAGAGGAACATGTGAACCTTGCACAGACATTAGGAATCAGGGTTGAATCTGGCTCTTTGGAGAACTGAGATAGTGTCCTTCCTGAATAACTTTTCTCACTTTAGACACCAGCATGGCGAGTGTTGTCTCTTAACTCTCATTTGTTCTCATGAGAAAGTTTCATTTTGACTTATCTCAGCTTCCTTCCACTTACGCACAGACAGATACAGATGAAGAGTACAGTCCTACATCTGACCTGATCTAAAGGGTTAAGGAAGAAAGCAGAATTTTAAAGAAGAAAATTCCCCATAAACCCCTTTGAACGTTGTCTGCTATTCAATTCTATCATGGATCCACATCCCATGCACCCTTGGTTACCTCTCACCCCTTTGCTTATCAGCAATTTACCTTTCTCTGCCTTAAGAGTATTCAAGGACTCTGCTTCCAGCAGCTGCTGAGGAAATGGGTTCCAAAGATTCATGGCTCTGAAGGAAAGAAATCCACTTTATTTGGAACAGTGATCCCCTTTCCAGACTCTCCCATGCGAAGAAACATTGTTTACACATCCACTCTGTCAAAATGGCTCAGTAGCTCATAGATTCCAGTGGTCCCCTCTCCCTCGTCTAAACTTTATGTAGCACAATGAGTTCAAACCTTTCTCATTAGACCACCAATCCATTCCAGTTATCCGTCATCACTCTTCCAAATGCTTCCAGTGCATTTACAACTCTCCATGACTGGTGGTAGTGGTGCGATCACTTGAGTTGAGCAGGACATTCTGCTGAGGAGTTGTCTATTGGTGGGTTCTCGGCTGGCAGAATAGGCCAATCCATGGTCCATGTATTCTGATTTAATGGAGAATGCCTGGGTGTGAATTTCTTTAACATGGAGAGCTAATGCTCGGGCAGCCACCACCTGATCCTTGACACACTGGGGTTAGGGCCCAGTGGTATGAAATGCTAGACTCTGGGAACCCTTCTCTGCTGTAGTAATATCATCTTCCACCAGCTCCACAACTGAGGTCCTGGTAGGGTCAATCTCTGTCCTTTCCGCCATGGGTGACCCTACCAGGAATGAAGTGCCAGATGGCATTGTACTTGGGATCTCTGGAACTCACGAACAAGGTGAGTGATCCTTGGAGAAGCTATAACTAGAGAAGTCTAAACACAGTGCTTCAGGTGTGGTCTCATCAAAGAGCCACTTTTTAAACCCTCTCACAGTAACTAATAAAATTCTTTAAGCTTCCTTGACCACTTTCTGAACTTGTACACCAGTCCTTCACACCTTAGACCCTTGAAATCTCTCCACAGTTTAGACATCATGTTTCTGTTTAGAATGTTTCCTGCTAAGATGGATGATTTCTGATTCTCCCTCATTATCATCTATTTGCCTAGATCTTTGCTTATTTGCTGAATCTATCAATATCCTTGTGTAGTTTATTGTCTCTCTTTCACAACTTACTCTCACACCTCTCTTTGGTGTCACCAGAAAATTCAGCAACCATCCAGTTGAAACTATTATCCCAGTCATTTGATCAGTAAGTTTGCAGATGACATGAAAGTTAGCAAGGCTATGGCTAATAAGGAACATTGTCTAAGACTCTTAAGTCTACAGGGTATGAATCAGATAGAAAGCTGTACAGAGTGTTGGCAGGTGGAATTTAATACAAGCAATTGATACGTTTTGTTAAGCTGAACGGAAGCATGATGTACAGAGGGGCTCTAGGGTTCACACTCATAAAATCAAAATCAGGTTGTTATTACTGACATGAAATTATTATAAATTACAAAAATAGAATAAAAGAAAGAACATAATAAGGTGGTGTACATGGGTTCATTGTCCTTTCAGAAATCTGATGGTGTGGGGAAAACCATTCAATGTGTGCCTTCAGGCTCCTCTACCTCCTTGCTGATGGAAGTAATGAGACGACAGCATGCCCGAGATGGTGAGAGTCAGAAATGGTTTCTGTTTATAGTACACCGCTTGAAGCTGAACACAAATATAATTTCAGACTGCTCATATCACTTTAGAATTTGGAGAAATAAGAAATTAACTTTTATTGAATATGATGTACTTAACTGCATAATGGTGCTGACGCTTTGCAACTAAGCTAAAATGCTTTGTTGATGATTTCCATTTATACTCGGTGGCTGAGGCTTCTCGCTTAATCAGCCAGCATTGATGTATCTCACTTCTCCTGGTGATACCTTGCTGACTGCGCCAAGATTTGCAGGAAAGAGGTCTAAATGGGAATGCAACAAATGTGAGGAGTCCTGTCTTTGTCTTGGTCACCAATTTTATAGCCGAAGTGGAGCTCATAGGCTTTTTTAATAAGAGGGTCTTTCAGATACTCATCACAACTACAACAAAGTATCGTGACTGTTGCGATATGGGTGAGACCTTTAGCTACAACAAATACTCCTGGAAATATAATTACTTTATTATAATGAATGCAAACAAAATGCTATGCACAAGCATCACGGTCAGCAGTGTGACCACAGACTAATATACATGTAAACACAACACATGTGCGAGATGCTTTTATAGCCTTTCTGAAACCTGTCCCGTCCTGCCAGGCAGCGTCCACCCTGTCTACCTGGGCGGCAAGGTAGAAAACTTCTCAGCTCACATTGTGGGCAACATTTTCATTGACTTGAAGTGTGAACTGCAATATGAACTTCAAATAGAGCTGATTTCAACAAAAATGGTACATGATAGGGAAATGTCATGAGATTTTCATGATCAGTAGCCCAAAATCCGTAAGATCTGCCCGAAAGTATTCAGGAAGCAAAAACCCTTGTGGTGCATTGTATTGATATTATTATTTTGTATTTGCAGTTTCTCTTCTTTTGCACGTAGGTTGCTTTTGTGTCATTGTTTTTGTGCAGTTTTTATTGATTCTATTGAATTTCTTTGTTCTACTGTGAATGCAATCAAGAAAATGAATCTCGGAGTAGTACACGGTGACTTTTATAATAAATGTACTGTGTTGACTTAGTTCCCCCATCGCTGTCTGCAATATCACCTGGCAGCCATCTTTTGCAGTCAATGGTAAAGACAACGGAGGCTGCAGATAGCGTAAACCAGATAAATGCACAAAGTGCTGGAAGAACTCAACAGCTCAAGCAGCATCTGTAGAAGGAATGGACAGCTGGTATTTCAGGTCGAGAACCTTCATTTGGGCAAGCAGACACTGGAAACACCTCAGCAAGCAAGACAGCTTCTATGGAGAGAGAAACGACGGTGTGCTGATAAAGGTTCACCCAGCTGAGGCACTAACTCTTATTTCTCCTGCTCCCCCTCCCCATACATGCCGTGACCCGCGTTTTCATCTCGATTTCGGGTTCCACTGTCTATCGTTCTTTTGTGTTTTTCATATTATATCACATGACTCGATGAGGTATGCTGGGGGCACCAGTCTGCTGTTTTAAGGTTCCGTCCATGGTTTTCCATTTTCTCACACAGAATAAATTCTGAAAACGCAGGAAATCTAGAGCAGCACGCACAAAATGAATAACCAAGACTGGGAAGGAAGGGGGCAGAAGGCAGAAACAGAACGTGGAGAGGAGAGCAGGAGCAGGTGAGAGGGGAGGCCAGATGAAGAGGGATATGGGTAGATGGGGAAGTGGGAAGGGGAAAGGGGAGGAAGAAGGAATCTGATAGGAGAGAGTGAACCATGGAAGAAAGGAAAGGAGGAAGGGGTCAGGAGAGAGGTGACGGCAGGTGAGAAGCGTAACCATAAGAGGGGAGTCAGTATGGGGATAGAAAAGGGGAAGGCAATGGAGGAGGTTTCTGCCCGTGAAGAGCGGACACAGTTCAGCATACTGCAGAAACTGACCTCCCCTCCATGGGCCCTGTCTGTACTTAGTGCAGCCAACGGAATCACAGACCTTCTCTATTTTCCCTTTTGCCATCGGGCGGAAGATACAAAAGCCTGAAAGCACGTTCAGCCAGGCTCAAGGACAGCTTCTACCCTGTTGTAAGTGAGGCTATTTCTCTAGTACAATAAAGATGGACTCTTAACCTCACAACCTACCTTGTAGTGACCTTGAACCTTGTTCTCTGGGAGCACTGCGATTTCTCTGTGATTGTGATGCTGGGTGGATTGGGGGGGAACATGGTCGACAGCCCACCCCTGCATTTCTAGTGACAGTACTGTTTGTTGTTCTTGTGTTAAAATGCTTTTGTGGGATTATGGTGGGGAGTTCCAGTTCATTTATTGTTACACAGTTACTTGCTTGTGTGTTTGTGGGTCACCCTAAATGTAAGCGGGGTGTGTGATGGTCACCTCCCCCGTCTATAACACTGGCTGGGTTTACCTTCTGGGTCATGGTGCCTGGTCTATTTTGTGTTTATCGAATAAAACGGTTGTTGAGTTAACGAGCTTCCTCGTCTGTCATTATGGACCAAATGCTCACCACATTGGTGTCAGGAGTGGAATGATGACGAGATTGAAGAACTAAGACCCGGGGAATAAGATGATGGACCGAGCAGAGTGCCTCCCCCACACCCACGGCAGGGCTCGTGCAGACGAGACCCAGCGGGAGGACCTGGGAACTGAGCATTGTGACTTCCCAGGGAGCCCCGACGGGGCGAGCGTCCCCAGTGGGTCCAACCCGGGGGATAGAGCGGGGCGCATCAATCACCAGTGTAGCGACCTGCACCAGAGAACCCGAGATGCCGTAACCGTGGGAGGATAGGTACCACGGCAGACACCACTGGAGGAAAACGAGGATCAAAGCGCCTCGATGATTTGTGTCGCAAGGTCTACCCTGAAGCTGCCCACGTACAACGGTACCAGCGCCTGGAGCCTCACCTGGCGCAAGTCAATCGTGCCACGTGGCACAATGGGTGGAGCCTAACCCTAATGCGAGGGTAGAGACCACAGTGCACCTTGCCCCGGCACTGGAGGGAGATGCCCTGTGGGTCCCCTCGACCTAACGCCACCGGAGCAGCGTGACTACCGGGCCCTCATAGTGGCGCTAGAGTGGCATTTCGAGCAGAGGCCGTTGGCGGAAGCAATGAGGGAAGAAGTGTGTAGCAGACAGCGCCGTTTGGGAGAAAGCCTGGGGTCACTGGCGGCAGAGCTCCGCCATTGTGCTCGGTCTGGCTATCCCGGTTCCCTCCCGTGGCCCGGGGACAGCCTGCCCTCCACGCCTGTGTAAAGGCCTTGGCGCCGGAACGCCTTCGGCAGCAAGTTCGCCTGGCGTCACCATCGTCGCTGGACGAGACGGAGAGAGCAGAAGCAATCTTAGCCCCGCACGCGGCGAGCCCAGGTCTGTGTCACTGAGGGTAGGGAGGAAACTGGTGAGGAGGAGCCCGTGAAGCAGATCCGACCTGCGCCCACCCCGCCGCGGGCCAGGACACAATCTCTGCTACTGGTGCAGTGAGGCAGGTCACTTAGCCCGGGACAGCCCCGCACCGGCACCTCGCACAGTTCAGAGCAGAGAATCCCTCCGGGTGGGCCGTTCACGTGCAGAGCAGGGCTCAAGGTCAATTTATACTTCTGCGACGAATCTACGCTGTACCCTACGCTGTACCTACGATGTACCCTATGCTGTACCTACGCTGTACCCTATGCTGTACCTATGCCGTACCCTACGCTGTACCCTACGCTCTACCTATGCCGTACCCAATGCTGTACCTACGCCGTACCCTATGCCGTACCCAATGCTGTACCTACGCCGTACCCTATGCTGTACCCTACACTGTACCTATGCCGTACCCTACGCTGTACCCTACACTGTACCTATGCCGTTCCCTACGGTGTACCCTACACTGTACCTATGCCGTTCCCTACGGTGTACCCTACACTGTACCTATGCCGTTCCCTACGGTGTACCCTACACTGTACCTATGCCGTTCCCTACGGTGTACCCTACACTGTACCTATGCCGTTCCCTACGGTGTACCCTACACTGTACCTATGCCGTTCCCTACGGTGTACCCTACACTGTACCTATGCCGTTCCCTACGGTGTACCCTACACTGTACCTATGCCGTACCCTACGCTGTACCCTACACTGTACCTATGCCGTTCCCTACGGTGTACCCTACACTGTACCTTTGCTGTACCCTACGCTCTACCTATGCCGTACCCAATGCTGTACCTACGCCGTACCCTATGCTGTACCCTACACTGTACCTATGCCGTACCCTATGCTGTACCCTACACTGTACCTATGCCGTACCCTACGCTGTACCCTACACTGTACCTATGCCGTTCCCTACGGTGTACCCTACACTGTACCTATGCCGTTCCCTACGGTGTACCCTACACTGTACCTATGCCGTACCGTACGCTGTACCCTACACTGTACCTTTGCTGTACCCTACACTGTACCTACACTGTACCCTACACTGTACCTACGCTGCACCCTACACTGTACCTATGCTGTACCCTACGCTGTACCCTACACTGTACCTAAGCTGTACCCTACACTGTACCTACACTGTACCTACGCTGTACCCTATGCTGTACCCTACACTGTACCTACACTGTACCTACGCTGTACCCTACACTGTACCTACACTGTACCCTACACTGTACCTACACTGTACCTACACTGTACCCTACACTGTACCTACACTGTACCTACGCTGTACCCTATGCTGTACCCTACACTGTACCTACGCTGTACCCTATGCTGTACCCTACACTGTACCTACACTGTACCTACGCTGTACCCTACACTGTACCTACACTGTACCCTACACTGTACCTACACTGTACCTACACTGTACCTACGCTGTACCCTATGCTGTACCCTACACTGTACCTACGCTGTACCCTACACTGTACCTACACTGTACCTATGCTGTACCCTACACTGTACCTACACTGTACCTATGCTGTACCCTACACTGTACCTATGCTGTACCCTACAGTGTACCTACACTGTATCTACGCTGTACCCTATGCTGTACCCTACACTGTACCCTACACTGTACCTACGCTGTACCCTATGCTGTACCCTACACTGTACCTACACTGTACCTACGCTGTACCCTACACTGTACCTACACTGTACCTACGCTGTACCCTATGCTGTCCCTACACTGTACCTACACTGTACCTACGCTGTACCCTATGCTGTACCCTATGCTGTACCCTACACTGTACCTACACTGTACCTACACTGTACCTACGCTGTACCCTACACTGTACCTACACTGTACCCTACACTGTACCTACACTGTACCTACACTGTACCCTACACTGTACCTGCACTGTACCTATGCCGTACCCTACGCTGTACCCTACACTGTACCTATGCCATACCCTACGCTGTACCCTACACTGTACCTTTGCTGTACCCTACGCTCTACCTATGCCATACCCAATGCTGTACCTACGCCGTACCCTACGCTGTACCCTACACTGTACCTACGCCGTACCTATGCTGTACCCTACACTGTACCTATGCCGTACCCTACGCTGTACCCTACACTGTACCTACGCTGTACCCTACACTGTACCCTACACTGTACCTACACTGTACCCTACACTGTACCCTACACTGTACCTACACTGTACCCTACACTGTACCTACACTGTACCTATGCTGTACCCTACACTGTACCTACACTGTACCCTACACTGTACCTACACTGTACCTATGCTGTACCCTACACTGTACCTACACTGTACCTATGCTGTACCTATGCTGTACCCTACACTGTACCTACACTGTACCCTACACTGTACCCTACACTGTACCTACACTGTACCCTACACTGTACCTATGCTGTACCCTACACTGTACCTACACTGTACCTATGCTGTACCTATGCTGTACCCTACACTGTACCTATACTGTACCCTACACTGTACCTACACTGTACCTACGCTGTACCCTACACTGTACCCTACACTGTACCTACACTGTACCCTACACTGTACCTACACTGTACCCTACACTGTACCTACACTGTACCTATGCTGTACCCTACACTGTACCTACACTGTACCCTACACTGTACCTACACTGTACCTATGCTGTACCCTACACTGTACCTACACTGTACCTATGCTGTACCTATGCTGTACCCTACACTGTACCTACGCTGTTCCCTACACTGTACCTATGCTGTACCCTACACTGTACCTACACTGTACCCTACACTGTACCTACACTGTACCTATGCTGTACCCTTCACTGTACCTACACTGTACCTATGCTGTACCTATGCTGTACCCTACACTGTACCTACGCTGTTCCCTACACTGTACCCTACACTGTACCCTACACTGTACCTACACTGTACCTATGCTGTACCCTTCACTGTACCTACACTGTACCTATGCTGTACCTATGCTGTACCCTACACTGTACCTACGCTGTTCCCTACACTGTACCCTACACTGTACCCTACACTGTACCTACACTGTACCTATGCTGTACCCTACACTGTACCCTTCACTGTACCTACACTGTACCTATGCTGTACCTATGCTGTACCCTACACTGTACCCTACACTGTACCCTACACTGTACCTACACTGTACCTACACTGTACCTACACTGTACCTATGCTGTACCCTATGCCATAGGGAGGCACGCACCTCCCCAAAAGAGTAACTCAGGCGTCGCGGCAATGCAGACCGCAACAACTTGGTAGCTTCGGCTTGGTAGCATCGCATTGCCGGTAGCTTCTTCTCCGCCATGTCAGTACACCGATGCGAAACAGATGAACCAAATCATCAAATCTTCCTGCCAACGTACGAAAATGTTTGAAATGCATTTCCTCGTCCGTGTCTCTCACGAAGAAACTCAACACAGTGGCATAGAAACCCCACCACCAACTAGCGTTTTGGCGCACACCAACGCATGTTCGCTATGGCGTAGAACAACACAGAAGTATAAGTCAGGCCTACAGCGTAGGCCATATGCAAAGGTATCAATCAGCCTTATCACTGCTGAATCAGGGCAAGCGACGGTGTTGGCGCTTCAGGAGACGGCCAGTGACGATCTCTCCACCACGGACCAGCAGCGAGCAGGTGACCGATCCCATGTTGGCCCGGGTGAGGGAATGGCTGAGTGTGGGACAACGGCTGGAATGGGCAGAGGTCTCCGCCCTGGACCCAGAGACCAAAGACCTGCACTCACACTGGGGAACACTGGAGGTGCAGCAGGCTATCAAGAAGGCAAATGGAATATTGACCTTCATTGCTAGAGGGATTGAATTTAAGATCAGGGAGGATATGCTGCATCTGTACAGGGTACTGGTGGCTGCATGCAGTTCTCATCTCTTTACTTAAGGAAGGATGTTCTGGCTTTGGAGGTGGTGTGGAGGAGGTTCACCAGGTTGATTCTAGAGATGAGGAGTTTAGACTATGAGGAGAGATTGAGTCGCCTGGGACTATACTCACTGGAATTCAGAAGAATGAGAGGGGATCGTATAGAAACATATAAAATTATGAAAAAAAATAGATAAGATAGAGGCAGGAAAGTTGTTTCCACTGGTAGGTGAGACTAGAACTAGGGGGCATAGCCTCAAGATTCTGGGAAGTAGATTTAGGATGAACTGCTTTTCCCAGAGAGTGGTGTATCAGTCAAATTCTCTGCCCAATGAAGCAGTGGAGGCTGCCTCAGTAAGTATATGTAAGACAAAGTTGAGTAGATATTTGCATTGCAGGGGAATTAAGAGTTATAGGGAAAAGGCAGGCAGATGGAGTTGAGTCCATAGATGGATCAGCCATGATCTTATTGAATGCCAGAGCAGACCTGGCGGGTCAGGTGGCCAATTCCCGCTTCTATTTCTTATGTTCTTACATCTTCCAGTTCTGTGCCACCATTTTCTAAGGTTTTGATTTCATTTTTACCAACAGAGCTACCCCACCTCCTGTGCCTATCTGCCTGTCCTTTCGATACAATGTTTATCCTTGGATATTAAGCTACCAACTATGATCTTCTTTTAGCCACGACTCAGTGATACTCACAACACCGTACCTGCCAGTCTCAACTGTGCTACAAGGCCATCTACAATATTTCGTATACTGCGTGCATTCAGATCTAACTCTTTCAATCCTATATTCATCACTCTTTTCGATTTTGCCATCTTGTTATGCTCCAACTCATCCCATTGACTGCAATTTTGCCCCATCATCTCACTATACATTGCATTGACTTGTATATCCTCAGCTCTATCATTCCAGTTCCCATTTCCCTGCCAAATTGGTTTAATCCCTCCTTAACAGCTCTAGCAAGCCTGCCCCCAAGTGTATTAGACCCCTTGAGTTCAGAGGTAATGCATCCTTTCTGTACAAGTCACACCTTTCCCAAAAGAGAAGCCAGTGATCCAGAAATTATTATTTTACTTTGTAGTACCTCAGTGCATGTGTAATAATCTGTATGAACAGTATGCAAGAAATACCTTGCATACTGTACCTCAGCACCTGTGATATTAATAAACACATTTAAAAATTTAGCAGAGCCAGTTGACCCTGGCCTCTCCCACACCAGACAAACAGACACCTACCTAATTCTGAATGAATGAGGGGGCATTGGCGGCAGTGAGGCAGCCTCTGAAGCAGACATTCCTTTGCATCTTCTGCCTACAGGCAGCACACAAGGAAACGGGCAGTTGTAGGCCACTTGGCCCATCGTCTGCTGCATCACCATGGCTGATCTTGATTAGCCTCAACTCCTCTCCTGGGCCAGATCCCAATATCTTCAATTCCTCCATCTATCAACCTCTACCTTAAATATCTAGTTTCTACCACCATGGGGGCAGAGAATTTCAGAGATCTACTGCCCTCTGAGAGAAGAAATTGCAACACACACATTTTGAATGAGTGACCCCTCACTTTGTCCCTTTGTCTATGGTTCTCCCACTGGTGGAAACATCAGCACCTTCCTTATCAGTCACCACAGGATCTCCACCCCTTCGAATGATGTAACCCTTCAATGGTCTAATCTCTGAGGAATCCGGACTCAATCTGCCCACCCTCTCACCTTGCTCCCTGTCGTCGCGAGCCTGCAGGAGGGCAACAGACTTTGTTGCTGTATCCTCCGGGCATTACCTGATGGCTGCACATACTCCACCTCACGTGCATCCACTCATCCAGAACTGACCGTTAATTTACCATTTGCCACTTGGGGTGCAGCTTCTCCATAATCCCCTTTCCCTGGGCAGGTCTCAATGTCACACCAGGTTGCACCATTCTACTGAGGTTCTTCTGGCAGAAGATCTATTCTTCTTCAAGAGAACTTTAACCCCCTGTGGACTGACTGGGCCATTTTTAAGCCCTGTGCTGTTAATTCTGCTTTATGTATCATATAATCTATGAATCTATCTGATTAAACAGTATTATTCTGCTGATGTTCTTCCTCCCAAGATGATAACAATGCATCCAGAACTTGCCATAACAAACCATTATCCAGTGTAACAGGTTCAAAGCATGAATATGGTTCTACTTGCTCCTCGATATTTGGCTGAATTCTGCAACAATCTAAATGTTTCATTCTAGATCCCCAGAATCTCAGGCGACCACCAAGGCCAGATCACATCCATTCCTTAAATAAATTGACTACACTTGCCCGTTGAAGACAGTTCCAGACCAATCATAATCCACCATTGCTAGCATCACTCAAATACAGGAGGGATAGATTCACAGAGCATGGAGCACTACCGTACAAGCACAGGCCCTTTGGACCATGGTGTTCTGGTGACCTTCTAACCTACTCCAAGATCAATCTAACCTTCCGCTCCTATACAACCCTCCATTTTTCTATCACCCATGTACTTATCTAAGAGTTTCTTAATTGCCCTTAATGTTTCTGCCTCTATCACCACCCCTGGCAGGGCATTCTATGCACCCACCACTCTCTGTGTAAAAAACTTACCGCTGACATCCTTCTCATACTGTCCTCCAATTGCCTTAAAATTATGCCCCCTAGTATTAGCCATTTCTTCCGCTCGATCTGCGCTTCTTATCAGCTTGTACGTGTTTATCAAGTTGCCTCTCATTCTCCTTCACTCCAAAGGGAAAAGCCCTAGCTTGCTCAACCTATCTTCCCAAGACACGCCCTCATGTCCAGGCAGCATCTGGTAAATCTCCCCTGCACCCTTTCTAAATTTTCCACATCCATCCTATAATGAGAAGACCAGAACTGAGACAATATTCCATGCGTAGTCTACTTAAGGTTTTATACAGCTGAAACATTACCTCACAACTCTCCAACTCAATACCCCGACTAATGAGAGGCAACGCACAATGTGTCTTCCTAATAACCCTATCAAGTTGCATGGCAGCTTTGTTGGGTCAATGGACATGGACCCCAAGCTCCCTCGGTTCCTCCACACTGCCAAGAATTCTGCCAGTAACCTTGTCTTCTGTCTTCAAATTCAAAGTTCCAAAGTGAAACACTTCGCATTTTTCTGGGCTGAACTCTGGCATAGTTATCTGTACCAACTGTCCTGCTCATCTACGGCAATCCCATTTGCCTGTATTAGGATAGTATTCTTCTGTACTGTTGCCTACTTAATGCCTGTAAAAACTCCATTTACATGTGGTTATTGTTTCTGTGAAAGGACGCCCTGAATTCAGAAAAGAAATGCTTTCAGAGCATGAGGGTATCAAGGAGAAAAGGCAGGCAGAAGGAAAACAGGAAAGGGAAATGAAATCAAAATCCATTAGGGATAATTAACTGATAATTAACTGCTTTATTCACGCACTAAAAATGTGTGCGAGTTTATGATCAATATTACATTGATAGAGACAGTGCTGAACACTGCTTTGCTCTGCTGCTGTGGCCTCAGTGTGAGTACGTGAGCTGCAATAACAGGGGCCAGTCGATCTGCAACCCACCCCCCAAGCCGCCATCTCCGCTGACAACCTTAGAGCTCAGACCGATGCTTCGACCCACCAGCTCCATGCTGACTTTACGCCCATCTGCACTAATCTCATTTGATGCATTAAGACAATATTCTTTAATGCCTTTCCTATTTAAGTGCCTATTTAAATATCTGTTCAACATAATGATCACATCTATTAATTAATTTATCAGTTTTAATAATAAATTAATTAATTTAATCAGATTCAACCACCTCCTGTGGCAGCACATTCCAGATATCAGCCATTCTCTGTGTAAAAACCGTACTCCTCTGATCCCCATTAGATTCCCTTCCTTTCACCTTCAATCAATGCCCTCTTGTTTTTGGCATTCAAACAAAACCAACCAACTACCACTGCTAAAAGGTTCTAACTAATCTACCCGATATATGACTCTTCTAATTTTACAGTTTCTACCTTCATTAGATTTCATCCTCAGGTCCTCATTGCTGCATTAATCCCGTTTCCCGTCAGCTCCTCACTGGGTCCGGAGATTCCGCGGTGGTGCTCACTCTCTGGATCTCAGTTGTCCCCCGCCAGAGGAGCTCATCTCAGAGTGTGAAATATCTCTCCAGTGTTGTGATCACAACTGTAGGTGGAAGGCAGGCTCCCTTACTGAACCAATAGTTCAGGATCTGGACAGGTAATATGGAAACATGAGGTCACATCCCACTGTGACATCCCATGAATTTTAAGTTAAATTACCACTAATGGTAACTGCCAAATTCCCAGATTGACAAAAGTCTGTTTGAGCTACTAATGTGTTTGAAGAATAAAATCTGATGCTTTATCTGTAACTTCAGAATCACAGCTGACCCTTAACCGCCCTCTGCAATCATCCATCCATCTTCCTTACCCACATCTCCTCCATTTCCCACACTGGCCCTCACCCCATCCTCCCATCACAACAGGGACAGGGTTCCCCTTGTCCTCACCTACCACCCCACCAGCCTCCGGATCCAGCATATTATCCTCCGCCACCTTCAACCACTAATCACATCTTTCCCTCTCTACCCCTCTCCATTTTCTGCAGGGATCGCTCCCTTCATGACTCCCTGGTCCACACATCCCTCCTACAGATCTCCCACCTGGCACTTATCCCTGCAAGCGTAAGTGCTACACCTGTCTCTACACCTCCTCTCTTACCACCATTCAGGGCCCCAAACAGTCCTTCCAGGTGAGGCAACACTTCACCTGCGAGTATGCTGGAGTCTATTGCATCCGGTGCTCCTGGTGCAGCCTCCTCTACATCGGCGAGACCCGACGCAGATTGGGGGACAACTTCGTCGAGCGCCTACGCTCTGTCCATCACAACAGACAGGATCTCCCGTTTGCCACCCACTTCAACTCTGCCTCTCATTCCCATCTAGATATGTCCATACATGGCCTCCTCTACTGCCATAACGAGGCCAAACTCAGGTTGGAGGAGGAACACCTCATATACCGTCTGGGTAGTCTCCAGCCCCTTGGCATTAACATTGAATTCTCCAACTTCCGGTAATTCCCTCCCTCTCCCTTCCCCCATTCCAGTTTCACTCTGCCTCCTCTTCCAGCTGTCTATCACCCCTCATGACTCCGCCTTCTTCTACTACCCATAGTCCCATAGTGCTTTCCCCTTATATTCCTTCTTCACCTTTCCTGCGTATCCCCTCCCCCACCCCTTGATCTTCTCTCTTACTGGTTTTTCACCTGGCACCCTACTAGCGTTTTTCTTCCCACTGTCCCCCCACCTTCTTTATAGGGCCCCTGTCCCCTCCCTCTCCAGTCCTGACGAAGGGTCTCGGCCCGAAATGTTGACTGCTCGTTTCCACGGATGCTGGCCAACCTGCTGAGTTCCTCCAGTGTGTAGTATTTGCTTTGGCCCCAGCATCTGCAGTGTGCATTGCGTTATCAATCCACCTCTTCTGTTCAGGACAGGCTGATGGTCACCTTGTCAGGGGCATCAGCCAAAGTTCAAATGCTGAGCAAAGCGATGACTGGGTTCAGTTGTGTCCCTTTGTCAGTGAAGCATCTGATAGCATTGGTCACTCAAACCCACAATCACCAATATTGCCACACCTACCCCTTGTGACCTCCTACGCTGTTCCAACAGAACCCAATATGAACTCTAACACAGCTCATCACCCATACAGGAACACTTGTGATCCATTAACTTTGACATCAAATGCAGAAGTTCCAGATATCCATCCCAAGTCATGAAGTCACAGAGCAAAGAAAAAGGTGTTCATCTCACTGAGCTCACGCTGGTCACCAGCTAACTATCTACGCTAATCCTACTGACTAGCAGTTGGTCAGTAATTACTGTATCTCTGTCTCGGTGATTCAAATACTTCTTAAATGCTCTGAGCATCTGGAACTCTCCCATACCTCAGGCAGTGTGTTCTGATCACTCTTTTGATAACTTCTCCCATGGGATAAAGTTTTTGATCATCTACCCTATTGATGCCTCTCATAATCGTATAGACTTCTTTCAGCTCATCCCCAACCACCTTCACTCCAGGGAAACAAGCTCAAATTATTCATCCTCTCTCCATAACTAAATCTAGGCAACATCCTGATGAATCCCATCTGAATTTCTCCAGTGCATCAATTTTCCTTTATAATTTATTTTAAATCCCATTCTCCAACCTTATCCCGTAACCCCTTAAAATCAAGAACCTATCAAATACAGACATTGACTTGGCCTCCTTCTCTATTCCCTTTAAACCCATGACTGTACTGCCACACACAGTTCCAATCTGCTGATCAAATTCGCCGATGTCCCTTTCTTCTGAGAATACGACCCTTGGATCCTACACTCTCCCGCTAACGAAAACAACTTCAACACGTCGACTCTATCCAGGGCTTTCAGTACACCCCCCCCCCACTGCCCCCAGTCCTTCTGAATTCCACTGAGTGCAGGCCCAGAGCCATCAAACACTCCTCATATGTTAAGCCTTTAACTCCCGGGATAATGCTTGACTTCCCATAATCCAGAAATTCTGTCCAATTTGGCATTAAATCATTTCAGCTGTTTGGCCTGCTGAAAGAGATTTCCAAAAACCTCGGAGAAAAGAGAAGTCCCCCTCCTCTCCTTATTGAGCGTGCAACCTGAGCAGTAGCTGTTTCACGTTACTCTGCGTTCTGTTATTGTTTTACCTGGTTCAGCCTCGACTTTGGGTAATGATCTGATCTGTATGAACAGGATGCAAAACAAGACTTTCACTGTATCTCTGCACATGCGACAATAACAAATGAATCCCATTTCCAAGGCTCTGCATATCTGCAGTCTTACCCTCTCCTGTACTTTCCTAATCCGTGTCAACCGTCACTTCATCTACCACAGCAGGCACACATTTCAAATGCACTTCCTATTCCCACACTGACATGTCTATCTTCAGCCTCCACTACTGCCACGATGAGGCCAAATGCAGGTTAGAGGAACATTACCTCATATTCCATCTTGGCATTCTTCACCCTGATGGCATGAACATCAATTCTCCTACTTTTGGTAACTGCTCCCTCTGTTCCCCATCCGACTTACTTGTTTTTCCTCAATCTGGCAGCCCTTTCACCCCTTCTTTTCTGCTCCCTGCCCATCACCTCCCTACGTTCCCCATCTTCTTCCTTTTATTCCATGGCCTACTGTCCTCTCTTATTAGATTCCTTCTTTAACACTTTGCCTCTTCCACATATCACTACCCAGCTTCTCATATTATTCCCTTTTATCCACATTCCCTCACACTCCCTCTTTCCACCTCACCTGGTCTTGCCTACCTCCTCTTCTTACAGTGGCTTCTGCCCCCTTTCCTCACCCACCCTCCTTCCACCTCACCTGGTCTTGCCTACCTCCTCTTCTTACAGTGGCTTCTGCCCCCTTTCCTCACCCACCCTCCTTCCACCTCACCTGGTCTTGCCTACCTCCTCTTCTTACAGTGGCTTCTGCCCCCTTTCCTCACACACCCTCCTTCCACCTCACCTGGTCTTGCCTACCTCCTCTTCTTACAGTGGCTTCTGCCCCCTTCCCTCACCCACCCTCCTTCCACCTCACCTGGTCTTGCCTACTGTGGTGAACTATGTGCCTGTCAGGACACGCCCCTGCTGACTGCTCCTGTGGCTCCTCCCACAGGCCCCTGTATAAAGGAGACCTGCGGCCTGAAGATCGGCCTCAGTCTCCAGGACCTTGTATGATAGACACTCACTCCTGGTTCCTTCTTCCAGTCAATAAAAGCCGATATCTCGCCTACGTCTCAGTGTGAGTTATTGATGGTGCATCAATTTTATTGACTGGAAGTTTTAAAACATGGAACCCGTTTTGCGTCCGGACCGGTTGGATTTGGACCCTCAAGACCCTGACGCAGCTCTCGCTTTTGAACACTGGCTTGCATGCTTCCAATCGTACTTGGCGGAGCTTCGTGCGACTGAACCCGCCGTTATGCACAGAATCCTACTCTCGAGGGTCTCCTCCAAAGTTTACTCCTTTATCCGGGACCTGCCGACCTACGAAGGGGCACTGGACGCCCTCAAACGACAGTACCTGCGGCCGGTGAACACCGTCTACGCAAGACATCGCTTAGCTACCCGGCAACAGCGGCCTGGCGAATCGTGCGCTGAGTTTCTCCGAGCACTACAGACACTCGTCCGAGCTTGTGACTGCAAGACGCTCACGGCAGAATAGCATGCGGAGCTGCTGGTGCGAGACGCCTTTGTGACGGGACTGAGGTCAGTGTACATGCGCCAGCGGCTGCTGGAGAACTCGGATCTTACCTTAAGCTCGGCGATAGAGACGGCCAACGCTCTAGAAGCTGCGCGGCATAACGCCGACGCTGTCCAGTCGCGCGATTCCCCGCCGGTTTCGTGGACGCCTCAGACCCCGCCACCGCCGGCTCCCGGGAGCGAATTCGCCAACGCCGCCGCCAGTCGCGATTCCACGAGCTCCCCGACCCAGACCACGGCTGTGGCCCGTAAGCAACTCGTGCTTTGTTATTTCTGTGGCCAAAAGAAACATCCTCGACAACGCTGTCCAGCGCGAGAAGCGACCTGCTCCAGCTGCGGAAAGCGGGGCCACTTCGCCAAGGTCTGTAAGTCTCAACCTCGAGCGGAGTGCAGCGCTGCGGGTGAAACGTGGGGGCCGCCATCTTGCATGCCGGGATGTGGGCGGCCATCTTTGTCGACGTCAGCACGCCCCGCCCCCGATCCTCGGATGCTGACCGGGTACCCCGGATGTGAGCGGCCATCTTTGTCGGCGTCAGCATGCCCCGCCCCCGACCCTCCGATGCTGACCGGGTACCCCGACGGCGATCCAACTCTGGCCACTGTGACTCTCGACCAAAGCGCCCCACACCAGCTTGCAAGATCCATGATGGACATCCAGGTGGAGGGGCATTGGACTGGATGCCTGTTTGACACGGGCAGCACTGGGAGTTTTATTCACCCGGACACAGTGCAACGCTGCGGACTTGCAACGCGGCCGGTCAGTCGGAGGTTCCATTTGGCCTCTGGGTCGCAGTCCGCTGACATCTGGGCGGGTTGTGTAGCGACTTTGGTGGTGCAAGGCACAGTATATCGGGACTTTGAACTGCTGGTCATGCCTAATCTGTGTGCACCTGTGCTATTGGGGCTGGACTTCCAGAGCCATCTCGAAAGTGTGACCATGGTATACGACGGGCCCCTCCCACCACTCACTGTCAAGAATCCTCAGTTTTGTGGGACTTCTTCACATACCCCGCTACTGACCACACACACACACGGACACACACATCCCATCCAGAACCAGGCCAACAGCTGCGCTACCGACACTTGCAGCCTCTCCACTCTCAAGATCCCTCCCCCACCGCTGTTCGCCAACCTGACCCCCGACTGTAAACCTGTGGCAACCAAAAGCAGGAGGTACAGCGCGGGGGACCGGGCCTTCATTCAGTCGGAGGTGCAGCGGCTGCTCAGGGAGGGGATCATTGAGCCGAGCACAAGCCCTTGGAGGGCCCAGGTGGTTGTTGTTCGGACTGGGCAGAAAAATAGGATGGTGGTGGACTATAGTCAAACCATCAATAGGTTTACGCAGCTTGACGCATACCCCCTACCCCGCATCGCGGATATGGTCAACCAGGTTGCTCAGTATAAGGTGTACTCGACAATAGATCTGAAATCCGCTTATCACCAGCTCCCCATCTGCCCAGAGGACCGCCCCTACACCGCCTTCGAGGCGGGCGGCCGGCTCTATCACTTCCTGCGCGTCCCTTTCGGTGTCACGAATGGTGTCTCTGTCTTCCAGAGGGAAATGGACCGGATGGTGGACCAGTACCAACTGCAGGCCACATTTCCCTATCTGGATAACATCACCATCTGTGGTCATGACAGGCCGGATCACAACGCCAACCTCCAACGGTTTCTCCAAGTGGCCGCAGCTCTGAACCTTACTTATAACAGGGACAAGTGTGTTTTTGGTACCACCCGCCTTGCTATACTTGGGTATGTCGTGGAAAACGGGGTTATTGGGCCTGATCCCGAACGTATGCGCCCCCTGTTAGAGCTCCCTCTTCCCACCACTCTCAAGGCCCTCAGACGGTGCCTGGGGTTTTTTTCCTATTACGCCCAATGGGTCCCCCATTACGCAGACAAGGCTCGCCCCCTGGTCAAGTCTACCTCATTTCCCCTCTCTGCTGAGGCCTGCGCGGCCTTCAACTGCATTAAAGCGGACATTGCCAAAGCTACGATGCATGCAGTGGACGAGACCGCTCCCTTCCAAGTGGAGTGTGATGCCTCCGATTTCGCTCTGGCTGCTACCCTTAATCAGGAAGGCAGACCAGTAGCATTCTTTTCTCGCACCCTCCAAGGCTCTGAAATTCGGCACTCCGCGGTGGAGAAAGAAGCCCAGGCCATAGTGGAGGCTGTTAGGCACTGGAGGCACTATCTTGCTGGCAAAAGATTCACTGTGCTGACCGACCAGCGCTCGGTTGCGTTCCTGTTCAGCAACCAACAGCGGGGCAAGATCAAAAATGATAAGCTTTTGCGGTGGAGGATAGAACTCTCCACCTACACCTATGATATCCTGTACCGGCCTGGCAGACTCAATGAGCCCCCTGATGCCCTATCCCGGGGAACATGTGCTAGCACACAGCTCGACCAGCTGTACGCCCTTCATGCACAACTTTGCCATCCGGGGGTCACCCGATTTTACCATTTTGTGAAAGCTCGGAACCTGCCGTACTCCCTGGAGGACATCAGGACGATGACCAGGGACTGCCAAATTTGTGCCGAGTGCAAACCGCACTTCTACTGTCCTGACACGGCACAACTTGTCAAGGCCACCCGCCCTTTTGAACGACTGAGTGTTGACTTTAAGGGCCCCCTTCCCTCCACTGACCGCAATGTCTATTTTCTCAGTGTTATTGACGAGTTCTCACGGTTCCCCTTTGCCATCCCCTGCCCCGACACCACTGCCACGTCCGTCATAAAAGCCCTGCGCCAGCTCTTCACTCTGTTCGGGTATCCCTGCTATATCCACAGTGATAGAGGGTCCTCCTTTATGAGTGAGGAGCTGCGCCAGTACTTGCTAGCTAGGGGCATTGCTACCAGTCGGACCACGAGTTATAATCCCCGGGGTAATGGCCAGGTAGAGCGGGAGAATGCCACAGTGTGGAAGGCCACACTTTTAGCCCTCAAGTCCAAAGGGTTGCCGGTCTCTCGATGGCAGGAGGTCCTCCCTGAGGTACTGCACTCTATCTGCTCTCTGTTATGTACGTCCACCAATGCCACCCCTCACAAACGCCTATTCTCTTTTCCCAGGAAGTCTGTCACTGGGACCACCCTACCAGTTTGGCTGACGTCCCCGGGGCCAGTGCTGCTCCGGAAACATGTGAGGAGCAATAAATACTCCCCGCTGGTGGAGAGGGTTCACCTTCTCCATGCGAACCCCCAGTATGCTTACGTGGTCTTACCTGATGGGCGGGAGGACACGGTCTCCATCCGCGACCTGGCACCCGCAGGTGCAGCAGACCACTACCCTGAAGGCTCTCCGGTAACTGTGAACCCTGCACCAGAGGTGACACCGTACTCACCAGGCCCTACACAGACTCCTCACGACACTTGTATACCGGGCGTTTCGTACGCATTTATACCAGGCGCCTCGCACATGCATGAGGGATCACCGGCGCCTAGTGGGCAAGAACACGCGCAACCCCCGTCCCCTGTGCAATCGCCAATGTTGCCGGCACCTATGCGGTCACAGCCAGTGCTACGTAGATCGCAGCGACAGATTCGACCGCCTGATCGGCTTGACTTGTAAGAACCTTCGCTACATGAGGACTTTTTCAAACGAAGGGGGGGTGAATGTGGTGAACTATGTGCCTGTCGGGACACGCCCCTGCTGACTGCTCCTGTGGCTCCTCCCACAGGCCCCTGTATAAAGGAGACCTGCGGCCTGAAGATCGGCCTCAGTCTCCAGGACCTTGTATGATAGACACTCACTCCTGGTTCCTTCTTCCAGTCAATAAAAGCCGATATCTCGCCTACGTCTCAGTGTGAGTTATTGATGGTGCATCACCTACCTCCTCTTCTTACAGTGGCTTCTGCCCCCTTTCCTCACCCACCCTCCTTCCACCTCACCTGGTCTTGCCTACCTCCTCTTCTTACAGTGGCTTCTGCCCCCTTCCTTTCTAGTGCTGATGAAGGACCTGGGTCCAGAATGCTGACTGTCTCCTTCCCTCTGCCTCATCCTGCTGAGTTCCTCCAATATTCTGTGTGTGTTTCTCAAGATTTCCAGCACATGCAGAGTTTCATGTACCTTTAGCTCGGCAATTTCCAAATGCAAGTTTCTCAGCCTCACATTGAATAGAAATCTTATCACATTCATTGCTAGAGGATCTTTTGATGAGAGGCTACTAATTATTCCGCCTCACTGTACATAGCCAGTTCTAAAACAGCCTATTCTCGACTCATTCCGCAGTCTAAAGTCAAAGTAGAAAATGCTGGAAATGCTCTGCAGGTCAAGACGTGTCAGTGTGAAGAGGAACCGAGTGATTACTGGGGAATCATTGATCTGCTGAGATGACAGAGGCAGTCTCGACAAGTTAACTTGCTTGCCAAAATACTGACAATCTCAAGGTGCTGAAGGTGTTATATTTGAATGTGCGCAGTATGTAGAATAGGCTAGATGAACATGCAGCACAGTTACAGATTGGCAGTTATATGCTGTAGGCATCACAGAAACATGACTGAAAGAAGATTATAGCTGGAGCTTAATGTCCAAGGATGCAGATTGTATTGACACGTGGATCTTCACCATAATGCTGGTGTCTTCCACCATGAAGACAGATTCAAAATACTTATTCAGTTTGTCAGCCATTTTGCTGCCTCCATTACTACCTTTCCAGCCTCGTTTTCCAGCGGTCCGATATACGGTCTGGGTAGTCTCCAGCCCCTTGGTATGAACATCGAATTCTCCAACTTCCAGTAATTCCCTCCCTCTCCCTTCTCCCATCCCACTTTCACTCTGCCTCCTCTTCTAGCTGCCTATCACCTCTCTCACGATTCTGCCTTCTTCTACTACCCATAGTGCTTTCCCCTTACATTCCTTCTTCACCTCTCCTGCCTATCCCCTCCCTAATTCCCCTCCCTAACACCTTGATCTTTCCTCTGACTGGTTTTTCACCTGGCACATTCCACCCTCACCCCACCTTCTTTATGGGGCCCCTGCCCTCTCCTTCAGTCCTGACGAAGGATCTCAATAGACAATAGACAATAGACAGTAGGTGCAGGAGTAGGCCATTCGGCCCTTCTAGCCAGCATCGCCATTCGCTGTGATCATGGCTGATCGTACATAATCAGTACCCCGTTCCTGCCCTCTCCCCATATCCCTTGACCCCGCTATCTATAAGAGCTCTATCTAGCTCTCTCTTGAATGCATCCAGAGACTTGGCGTCCACTATCTTCTAGGGCAGAGCATTCCACATATCCACCACTCTCTGGGTGAAGAAGTTTTTCCACATCTCTGTTCTAAATGGCCTACCCCTTATTCTTAAACTGTGGCCTCTAGTTCTGGGCTCACCCATCAGCAGGAACATGCTTCAGGTGTGGTCTCACCAGGGCCCTGTACAGCTGCAGAAGGACCTCTTTACTCCTATACTCAATTCCTCTTGTTATAAAAGCTAGCATGCCATTAGCTTTCTTCACTGCCTGCTGTACCTGCATGCTTGCTTTCATTGACTGATGTACAAGAACACCTAGATCTCGTTGTACTTCCCGTTGTTGAGGGGGATGGCCCTGCCTCCTTAATCTCTTTCCCCTTCCTGACTGTCACCCAGTTTCCTGTATGCTACACCATTACTTGGTAATTCACTTGGAGGCACTGCTACTGCCTAACCCAGCACCATAGACTTTACCGCAGGGACACACCTCAGACATTGAGATGTTACAACCTAGTCCTATCCTCCAACGTACAAGAAAAGAACGTTCTATCTCATTAGGCTGAGAACCCAGACAGTACTGGAGAGCAGAGAGCTGAAATAACTGTATCAGGTCGAAAGCTCAGACAATGGTTTGAACTGTGAGAAGGAGTGAGTTTCAAAGTCACCAGGGCCCTGTGACATTGGGAATGTTGTGTTTATTACATGATTTGTAGAGCTTTCTTTGCAGAACTCCTTGCATGACGTCTTGTGAACATTTGCCCTCTCATTTAGATGGCTCCATTTAGTTCTGATCTCCTGGTTGCCATGGCACCCTGAGCACCCATTGATCCCTCAGTACAGGGGATGCTGGGAAAGGCACTGGGTCTCAAAACATATTCACAGGATTGCAGCTTCCTATGGAAGTAACAGTTGTCACAAATTAACGTCTTCAGAAATAGGCAGGCTATAAGGATCAGCTTCACAGTAAGTTACGTGGATGGAAAAGTACCAGAGAAATTAGCACATTTCTAATAAGTTCAATAATTGATTCCCACTGCTGCCTGTTTGTATGTTCCTCTATGACCGCGTGAGGGCTCTGGTTTGTCCCACATTCCAAAGACAAGGTTAAGGTCAGTGAGCTGTGGGCACGTTATTTTGGTATTGGAAGCGTAACAGCACTTGCTGATATGACATGATACAAAATGACACATTTCACTGTGTTTCAATGTGACAAATAAAATTAATCTTTACCTGTTTCATTACCTCCTTCCACTCCGTCATCAGATTTCTAAATAATCAATGAACATTCCCCATTATTCCTCAATGAACATTCCCCATTATTTCTCTTTTGCTTTGTTTATTTATTGTAACTTACACTTGTTTTATGTCTTTAACACGGTGTTGTTGCCACAAAACAACAAATTTATTGGCATCTGGTAGCTAGGATAAATCTGATTCTGATTCGGATTCATGGCGTCACGGGCTACTCCGTCCGATTGGAGATGACCTTCACAAGTAGTCACAAATCCCTCCATCTGAGCGCAGAGCATCTGTAACAGCCAACGCGCACTGGGGATTGGGGTTAGAAGCAAGTACTTCCATTTGGATTAATCCAGCGCCAACAGTTCTTAGATGAAGTAAAATGTATAACAGGCCTGCCTGGTGCTTTTGATGAGGCAGTGCAGGGTCACAGTGGGGAAAACACCTATGAGGACCATAGTACACATCCCCACCCAGTAAAACTACCTCACTTGGTGCTGCATGGCTCAATCAGACTGACTAGGTACACATCAATTCTGCCACCCGGATAGTCTGTCCCAATATCGATGTGACTTTGATGAACTTGGTTAAGCCCCATGCACCCATTTTAACAGAGCAAGATTGTGCACAATTCAGATAACCTTGTACTGGTGTCTGCCTGGCAGACACTTCACTTACCACAGTGCACCCATCATGAAATTAAAACACTTTCAAATAATTGAAAATAAACAGTCAGAACCTGCTTTCAAATCGTCGATTCACCATAATTGCAGAAAGAGGTAAAAGTTTGGCAACAATCTTTGTAGAAGAGCATGTACTGAGATCCTCTCCATGGGCAGTATATCACAAGGTATTTAACGACATTGCGAGTTGGTCACAAGTAGCAACGAAGGTGATGACATGCAGGAAAATTGCATGGAGAGAAAACTGTTTAATATTTACACAATGCAGAAGAAATTCAGCAAGCCAGGCAGCATCTATGGAGGGACACAGACAGTTGACGTGTCAGGCTCAGATTCATCAGGACTGCAAGCGGCTGATTAGGGGAAAGATGAGCTTTTAGCAATTACAAGAGCTTAACTCAGAATAAGCGTTTCCTCCATAGCTGATTAGGTTTAACTCAGCACCAAGAATTTCACCAGTCACCAGCTGACAGGTACACGAGATTTTGCAGATACTAGAAATCTTGAGCAACACACACAAAATGTTGGAGGACCTCTCCTACAAGAAGAGAAGCTGTTCTTGATTTGGTATCGGGAAATGAACCTGGTCAGGTGTCAGATCTCTCAGTGGGAGAGCATTTTGGAGATAGTGATCATAATTCTATCTCCTTTAGAATAGCGTTGGAGAAAGAGAGAGAGAGAGAGGAACAGACAAGTTAGAAAACCATTTAATTGGAGTAAGGAGAATTATGAGGCTATCTGGCAGGAACTTGGAAATATAAATTGGGAACAGATATTCTCAGGGAAACGTATGGAAGAAATGTGGCAAATGTTCAGGGGATATTTGCGTGGGGTTCTGCATAGGTACGTTCCAATGAGACAGGGAAAAGATGGAAGGGTACAAGATCCGTGTTGTACAAAGGCTGTTGTAAATCTAGTCAAGAAGAAAAGAAGAACATATGAATGGTTCAAAAAACTAGGTAATGATAGAGATCTAGACGATCATAAGGCTAACAGGAAGGAGCTTAAGAATGAAATTAGGAGAGCCAGAAGGGGCCATGAGAAGGCCTTGGTGGACAGGATTAAGGAAAACACCAAGGCATTCTACAAGTATGTGAAGAGCAAGAGAATAAGACGTGAGAGAATAGGACCAATCAAGGGTGGCAGTGGAAAAGTGTGTATGGAACCGTAGAGAATAGCAGAAATACTGAATGAATACTTTGCTTCAGTGTTCACTACGGAAAAGGATCTTGGCGATTGTAGGGATGACTTACAGTTGACTGAAAAGCTTGAGCATGTAGATATTAAGGAAGAATATGCTGGAGCTTTTGGAAAGCATCAAGTTGGATAAGACACTGGTACAAGATGAGATGTACCCTAGGTGACTGTGGGAGGCGAGGGAGGAGATTGCTGAGCCTCTGGCGATGATCTTTGCATCATCAATGGGGAAGGGAGAGGTTCTGGAGGATTGGAGGGTTGTGGATGTTGTTCCTTTATTCAAGAAAGGGAGTAGAGATAGCCCAGAAAATTATAGACCAGTGAGTCTTACGTCAGTAGTTGTTAAGTTGGTGGAGAAGATCCTGAGAGTACATTTGGAGAGGCATAATATGATTAGGAGTAGTCAGCATGGCTTTGTCAAAGGCAGGTCGTACCTTACAAGCCTGATTGAATTTTATTGAGGATGTGACTGAACACATTGATGAAGGTAGATCAGTAGATGTAGTGTATATGGATTTCAGCAAGGCATTTGTTAAAGTACCCTGTGCAAGACTTATTGAGAAAGTAAGGAAGGCATGGGATCCAAGGGGACCTTGCTTTGTGGATCCAGAACTGGCTTGCCCGCAGAAGGCAAAGGGTGGTTGTAGATGGGTCATATTCTGCATGGAGGCTGGTGACCAGTGGTGTGCCTCAGGGATCTGTTCTGGGACCCTTACTCTTCATGATTTTTATAAATGACCTGGATGAGGAAGTGGAGAGATGGGTTAGTAAGTTTGCTGATGACACAAAGGTTGGGTGTGTTGTGGATAGTGTGGAGGGCTGTCAGAGGTTACAGTGGGACATTGATAGGATGCAAAACTGGGCTGAGAAGTGGCAGATGGAGTTCAACACTGAAAAGTATGAGGTGCTTTATTTTGGTAGGTCGAGTATGATGACAGAATATAGTATTAATGGTAAGGCTCTTGGCAGTGTGGAGGATTAGGGGGATGCAGTGCATTGGCCTTCATCAATCATGGGATTGAGTTTAGGAGCTGAGAGGTAATGTTGCAGCTATATAGGACCCTGGTCAGACCCCACTTGGAGTACTGTGCTCAGTTCTAGTTGCCTCAGTACAGGAAGGATGTGGAAGCCATAGAAAGGGTGCAGAGGAGATTTACAAGGATTTTGCCTGATTTGGGAGCATGCCTTATGAGAATAGATTGAGTGAACTCGGCCTTTTCTCCGTGGAGCGACGGAGGATGAGAGGGGACCTGTTAGAGGTGTATAAGATGACGAGAGGCATTGATCACAGGGATAGTCAGAGGCTTTTTCCCAGGGCTGAAATGGCTAGCATGAGAGGGCACAATTATAAGGTGCTTAGAAATCGGTAGAGGACATGTCAGGGATAAGTTTTTTACTTAGAGAGTGGTGAGTGCGTGGAATGGGCTACTGGCAACGGTGGTGGAGTCGGATACGATAGGGTCTTTTAAGAGGCTCCTGGATAGGTACATGGAGCTTAGAAAAATAGGGTGCTGTGGGTAACCCTAGGTAATTTCTGAGGTAGGGACATGTTCGACACAGCTTTGTGGGCCAAAGGCCTGTATTGTGCTGTAGGTTTTCTATGTTTCTGACTCAGCAGGTCAGGCAGCATCTGTGGAGAGAAATGAAGAGTCAATATTTTGGGTCAAGTCCCGTGAGTCCTGATGGCGGGTCTGGGACTGACACTCCAACTGTCCATTTCCCTTCAAAGGTGCTGCCCAACCCGTTGAATTGCTCCAGCATGTGGTATACAAGTTGTTGGCTTACCAGTTGTATGCTCTCTGCACAGAGCTGCCCCTGCAGTTTAGTTGTCATTCCCAGTGTACCATTGGGTCCGGAAGGGGTCCCAGCCATCTGTCCAACAATCGTCTTGAATTCCCACCGTCAGACAAGAAGTAATGCAGCATTAGGACGAGATTTGTTAGAACAGGAAACAGCTTCTTCCCCTGGCTGTGAGACTACTGAACTCCCTGACTCTGCCCAGGACTCATCACGCATGAAGTGCCAGTTGCATGATACTTCTTTAATTTGGGCCATAAAAGCACCCGACTATTTGTCACTTTACTCATGGTAATATAACTTTATGTGTTACGCGTGTGAGTTAAATGTTCTGTGTTATGCACCTTGGTTCAGAACAGCGGTGTCCTGCCTGGAGGTGTGTATAGTTGAATGAGAGTAAGCTGAACTTTTACACTCAGAGTCTGCCAGCCTTCACAGCAGGACCTGCTCATTCCCCTAGGCATCACTTCAAAGGGCAGCTCAGCTTCGCCCAATACCCTGATCAACATCTTTCTCTCAAACTAACAGCAGTGCAAAACCCAATTTGATCATTAGCACCCCATGGTTAGTGGCATCATTCTGTGCTCAGATTGGCAGTATTTTTAACATTCCACCAGTATCCTAATTGCAAAGTGCTTTGTGATATCCCAAGTTGGCAAAAGACATGATATAAACTCGAGTTTCTCTTTCTTTGATCCCTGGTCTGTGTCTCATATATATTCATGGATTTCTCTATAAATAATTCTCTCACTTGGAAAGTAGTTCACTGTTTCTAAATGACACATCTCTGCTAGTGCCCAGCTGTAGCCTACATCTCAGTCGATAGACAACTGACTGCAGGCTCCGCGAGCCACTTCATTACTCCCTAGATCAGACTTCCATCAATAGCTGACAGCAGAATTGGTGCCTCCAAGGCACATCCGTCCCCTGGGTCAGAATGCACTGAACCTCCCTTGTTAACCACTGGTGACCTCGCTGGTCACCAACCTGAAGATTAAGTATCTTAAAGATTGACTTTCCATCAAAACCTACAGTGAAATACATTACTTTGTATTAAATCAAATCAGGGAGTGTTGTGCTGGGCAACCCGCAAATGTCACCAACGCTTCCAGCACCAACATAGTATGCAGCACCTCAGGAACGCGAGGAAGGTGGGAAGAAGCTGGAACAAGTCCAGACGGTCGCGGGTAGAACGAGCATCAGCAGGACTCGAATCCACTCTGATAGCCAGGGCTGTGAAGCACTGTACTAACTGTTGTGCTACCGTGTCACCGAGAGGAAGCTAGCAACAGCTCTCACACAGACATAGCCCAAGGCCAAAGTCATTTGGTACAGGATTTGTTTAAGGGGAATGTTGGCTGGGGGCAGGTACTGGGAGAACATGTCATGAGCACATCTGTTTCTCTTATGTTTCATCCAAACAGTGGTCAGAACTTGTTGTTCACACCTAGCCTGGACTCAAAAAAGTGTGTAACTGTCTTTGGAGTCCTGGAGTAGTACAGTACAGGAAAAGGCCCTTTAGCCCCCACCACACCGATGACAACCTACCCCCATCCCATTTCCCCACACTCGGACTGTATCCCTCTGTGCCTTGCCTGTTTTTGATTAGAGACAATCATACATGGAATTGGCTGTGGACTCGGGAATTGAAATTCCAGTCCTTACTGACCGATAAGGAGAAGGGGTGAGCAGCTTCAGCTTGCAGAATTGGTCCTGGGCCCAGCACATGATGCAGTCATGGAGGGGGTAGGCTAGTAACTCTGCTTCTTTCGAAGTTTGAAGAGATTTTGGTTTGGCTCCAAATTGCGTCTTGCAAACTTCTACAGTGACTACTCACGAAGAGCACCACAGACCGCGAAAGAAACTCTAATGCAAAGAAATCACAAAATTCAAAGCACATTTATTAACAAAGCACATACAGTATATACTACCCTGAGATTTATTTTCTCACAGGCATTCACAGAACAAAGAAAATGCGATAGAATCTAAAAAAAAACACAAAAAAAAACTGCACACAAAAAATCTGAAAACAATCAAAGAAGACAAATTTTGCAAATACAAAATAAATAAATAAATAAATAAATAGATAATACTGAGGGCGTGAGTTGTGAAGTCCTTGACAGTGAATTCATCGGTTGTGGAGTCATTTCAGTGTTCAGGTCAGTGACGTTATCCATCCTGGTTCCAGAGTAATAACCATTCTTGAACCTGGTGGTCTGGGTCCTGAGGCTCCTGTGCCTCCTTTCTGCTGGCAAGAACGAGAAGGGAGATGGAGGGGGTCCCTGATGATCAATCCTGCTTTCTGGTGACTGCGCTCCTTTGCTTGTGATGGACTTGGCCGTATCCACCACATTCTTCAAGTGTTTTCCAGTCTTGGACACCGACGTTTCCATACAAGGCCATTATGCAATCAGTCAGCAATCAGTCTCCACTGTGCATCTATAAAAGATAGTCAGAATTTCAGATGACATGCTGAATCTGTGCAAACTTCTAAGTAGAGGTGCTCTCGCGCCTTCATTTTAATGACACTTACGGCATGTCAGTGATAATTAATCAGATTTTGATTGAAGTATCTATTGAATTGTCTCTTAACCATAGCCATTGTATTTGACTCCATCACTTCCTCCAGCAGTGAGTTCCAGATAGCAACTGATCCCTGTAAAAAAACACTTAATGTGTAGAGCCCCTTTAAAACTCCTCATGTCAAACCTAAGCCCTCTTGTTTACCATCCCTCTACTGTGGGAAAAATATCCTGGTTAGCGACCTTCTAATGAATACAGTAATCTTATTTGTTTCACCCTCCAGCCTTCTTTGACCCAGGTAATGCAAACTCAGCCACTGCAGTTTCTCCCCATGACTGAACTGCTTCAGTCAGGCCGATGTCCTCTGCACCTCTCCAGCACAGCCGCGTCCTTCCTGAAGTTTAGTGCACACAGAGCAACAAGTAAACATTTGGAAACCCATGGCCTAATCAGAGGGAGCCAGCATGGCTTTATGCTCGGGAGGTTGTGCCTTACCAGTCTGATTGAGTTTTTAAACCAGCTGATGAAAGGGATGTTGTCTACATGGACTTTAGTCAGGCGTTTGACAAAGTCTGACATAAGAGACTAATCCAGAAGATTCAGATGCATGGGATTCATGACAACACACACAAAATGCTGGTGGAATGCGGCAGGCCAGGCAGCATCGACAGGGAGAAGCACAGTTGACCTCTCAGGCCGAGACCCTTCGTCAGGACTAACCCAAAGGAAAGATAGTAAGAGATTTGAAAGTAGGAGGGGGAGGGGAAAACACAAAATGATAGGAGAAGACCGGAGGGGGAGGGATGAAGCTAAGAGCTGGAAAGGTGATTGGCGAAAGTGATACAGAGCTGGAGAAGGGAAAGGATCATGGGACAGGTGGCCTAGGGAGAAAGAAAGAGGGAAGGGAGCACCAGAGGGAGATGGAGAACAGGCAGAGTGATGGGCAGACAGAGAAAAAAAAGGGGAGGGGGAAAAAGCTAAATATATCGGGGATGTGGTAAGAAGGGAGGAGGGGCATTAACAGAAGTTAGAGAAGTCAATGTTCATGCCATCAGGTTGGAGGCTACCCAGCCGGTATATAAGGTGTTGTTGCTCCAACCTGAGTGTGGCTTCATCTTCACAGTAGAGGAGGCCATGGATAGACATATCAGAATGGGAATGGGACGTGGAATTAAAGTGTGTGGCCACTGGGAGATCCTGCTTTCTCTGGTGGACCGAGGAAGGGCTCAAAGCTCTCCGCTTCTTTTTGGATTCCAGACCTAACCAGTTTCCCTCTACCACCACTCTCCCCCGTCTAGCGGAATTAGTCATTACTCTCAATAATTTCTCCTTTGGCTCCTCCCACTTCCTCTAAACCAAAGGTGTGGCCATGGACACCCATATGGGTCCCAGTTATGCCTGCCTTCTGTTGGCTTTGTGGAACAGTCCATGTTCCAAGTTTATACGGGTATCCGTCCCCCTCTTTTCCTTCGCTACATCGACGACTGCATTGGCGCTGCCTCCTGCACGCATGCTGAGCTCGTTGACTTCATTAACTTTGTCTCCAGCTTTCACCCTGCCCTCAAATTTACTTGTTCCATTTCTGACATCTCCCGCCCCTTTCTTGATCTTTCTGTCTCCATCTCTGGAGACGGCTTATCTACTGATATCTACTATAAGCCTACAGACTCTCACAGCTGCCTGGACTATTCCTCTTCCCACCCTGTCTCTTGCAAACATGCCATCCCCTTCTCACAATTCCTCCGTTTCCACCGCATCTGCTCTCAGGATGAGGCTTTACTTTCCAGGACGAAGGAGATGTCTTTGTTTTTTAAGCAAAGGGGCTTCCCTTCGTCTACCATCAACTCTGCTCTCAAATGCATCTCTCCCATTTCATGCACATCTGCTGTCATTCCATCCGCTTGCTACCCCACTTGGGATAGGGTTCCCTTTGTCCTTACCTACCACCCCACCAGCCTCCAGGTCCAACATATAATTCTCCATAACTTCCGCCACCTCCAACGGGATCCTACGACCAAGCACGTTTTTCCCTCCCCCCCCCTTCTGCTTTTCACAGGGATCGCTCCCTACGCGACTCCCTTGTCCATTCGTCCCCCCCCCCATCCCTTCCCACTGATCTCCCTCCTGGCACTTATCCTTGTAAGCGGAACAAGTGCTACACCTGCCCTTACACTTCCTCCCTCACCACCATTCAGGGCCCCAGACAGTCCTTCCAGGTGAGGCAACACTTCATCTGTGAGTCAGCTGGTGTGGTATACTGCATCCGGTGCTCCCAGTGTAGCCTTTTATATATTGGTGAGACCCAACGCAGACTGGGAGACCGTTGCGCTGAACACCTACGCTCGGTCCGCCAGAAAAAGCAGGACCTCCCAGTGGCCACACATTTAAATTCCACGTCCCATTCTCATTCTGATATGTCTATGTAACCAGGTGATCATCAAATCTTATTCAGTATCATTAAAAGTGTACTTAGGCGTTCATCCGGATAATGCTAGAATAGCTGTCTGTGCCTTTAAGTGGAGAAGATGATGTCATTACGCACGCGCGGGATAGTGGGGAGACCATTTTGTTTTCTGCTGCTGAATCGAGTACCCCCCCCCCCAAGAGGTATTGGGCTTGGTGAGGAAAGGTGAGCATTAATTTACAATATCCATGTGAATTTGTTTATGCTTGTTGGTGAATTGAGAATATCGGTCAATTGACATGTTTTACTCATGGATGCTTTAGATTTTCATGAGTAAAGAACTTGACGCTGGATAGCATGGCTTGCAAAGTTCCTCACCAGCCAAGTAGGTCAATCTTCCTGTAATTTAACTACCTGGCAATATCTAGTCAAAGTTGTGCTGAAGTGTACCTTTTGTCTAAATTTATTGTATCATGGCTGATTGTGCACGTAACCGCGTAACGTGAATGTTTGGTCTCCATTTGGGGGTTCAGCGTGTGTGTACTAAAGAGTAGTAGACATCTTAGACGAGGTGTATTTGCTTACATGTTTTGCTGCTGTGTATAAGGTCCAGGGTTGGGGAGATTCTAGTGTTGTTTGAATTGCGTTCCCTCAGAATTGCCACTACTGTATTAGTTTTGTGCAATTTGCTTTGTATTTTTATACTGCATACGCAATTGGTCGAGACACAAGCGTGTGGATCGAAGGTTAAATGGAGATTGTAATGGCAGGACCTGATTGTAAAGTTGTTTGTTTTGTTTTAAGACCCTCTTCTGGCACTTAAACATCCAAAACAGATAAAGGAATTAAAAACCGAAAAAATATTTGTTGTTCTGAGTCTGTACTTTTCCTCAGGCTATAACATCTATCCATGACCTCCTCTACTGTCAAGATGAAGCCAAACTCAGGTTGGAGGAACAACAACCTTATATTCCGTCTGGGTAGCCTCCAACCTGATGGCATGAACATTGACTTCTCTAACTTCCGGTAATGCCCCTCTTCCCCTTCTTACCCCAAAGCTGATTTTATTTATTTTTCCCCCGTTCCTTTTCTTTTTTTCTCTCTCTCTGCCCCTCTCACAATCACTCCTTCCCTGTTTTCCATCTCCCTCTGGTGCTCCCCTCCCCCTTTCTTTCTCCCTAGTCCTTCCACCCCATGATCCTCTCCCTTCTCCAGCTCTGTATCCCTTTTGCAAATCACCTTTCCAGCTCTTAGCTTCACCCCACCCCCTCCAGTCTTCTCCTATCATTTTGGATTTCCCTCCCCCTCCTACTTTCAAATCTCTTACTATCTTTCCATTCTGTTAGTCCTGACAAAGGGTCTCAGCCCGAAACGTCGACAGTGCTTCTCCCTATAGATGCTGCCTGGCCTGCTGTGTTCCACCAGCACTTTGTGTGTGTTGCTTGAGTTTCCAGCATCTGCAGATTTCCTCGTGTTTGGGATCTGTGGTGTCTGGATTCAGAACAGGATTGCACGTAGAACAGACAGGGTAGTGGTTGCAGGGACTCATTCGAGCTGCAGGCCTGTAATTTGTGGAGTTCTACAGGAATCTGTGCTGGGACCTCTGCTGTTTGTGATGTACATAAATGACCTGGAGGAAAATGTAGATGGGTGGGTTAGTAAATTTGCTGATGAGATCAAGATTGGTGAGTTGTGGTTAATGTAGAAGACTGGCACAGAGTACAGCATGATATAGATCAGTTACAGATATGAGCCAAGAAATGGCAAATGGTGTTTAACCCAAATAAATATGAGGTGTTGCCCTTCAGTAGGTCAAATTCATGGAGGCAATACACTGTTGGGGGCTGAGCAGAGAGATCTTGGGGTCCAAGTTCACAACTCCTTGAAAGTGGTTAGGAAGGCTTATGGAACGTTAGCTTTTATTAGTCAAGGCATTGAATTCAAAAGTCAGGAGGTTAAGCTTAAAATGCTCCTCATCTGGAGTTTGCTACTGTTCTGGGCGTCCCACTCTAGGAAAGCTGTTGAGGCTTTGGAGAGGGTGCAGAAGAGGTTTACCAGGACGCTGCCTGGGTCAGAGGGCATGTGCTTCATGAGAGGCTGGGTAAACTTGGGTTGTTTTCTCTGGAGTGTCAGAGGCTGAGGGGAGACCTGATAGAGGTTTATAAGATTATGAGAGGCATAGATAGAGGGGGCAAAGAGTATCTGTTTTCCAGGGTTGAAATGTCCAAGACCAGAGGGCATGGGTTGAAAGTGGGAGGGATTAGGCTCAAGGGGGATGTGAAGAGTAAGTTTTTTTCACTCAGAGGGTGGTGCATGCCTGGAATCTGCTGCCTGCTATGGTGGCAGAGGCAACTACATTAGAGGCTTTTAAGAGACATTTAGATAGGCACATGGATGCCCCTGTGCTATACTCCTTTATGTTCTATGTTCTATGAGGCCTGACCAGTTGCAAAATAACATTACAGCTCTTTATATTTATATCCCAAGAGCTAGAGATTAGTACATTCCTTCTTCAGCACATTGCTTTCAGAGAACTATGGGTTTGAACCCTTTGTTCTCCCTGTTCTTCATGCCCTTCTACTTACCGTGCATGTCCTTCCAAACATACGATGTCCTTTGCATTTCCAATCACGACACCCAAGGATGTGCTGACAGCAACCCGCGAGGGTCGTCACGTATTCCTGTGCCCACCGTGCCGAGCAGAATGACACCGAACAGAATGAAACGAAGCAGCAAAAGGAAAATGAGCCCTGTCCCAGACCATCGGCTTTGGCCTCCAGCCTCCAGCACACTGTAGTTTCTCAGATACTGAGCCTTCAGCTTCCATAGGTTCACAGACACGGACTGCCCCCCATCGGGCCTCCTCTTCTCTGGGTGCTGCCTCGTTTAGAGGGCATTGGTCCTCAGCACCAACCCATGCTTGCCAATGACAATCTAAGAGCTCTGGACTCATTGATGACGAGACCCAAACTCGCAGTTCTCGCCTGGACAAAACTTTGATCCTGGAGGACAACCCCAGCCCTCATCCTCGCTGTCATACAAGCCTGACACTCACTGAACGGAGCCTGTTCTCTAATTCCTCCACATCCCTGTCCCTAGACCTAGACACTAACCTGATACCTAAATCTATTCCCTCTCCCAAAACCGATCCCAACAAACCTAAAATACTTAAAATCCGACTTACAGCTGTGATGCAAAGAGAGACCGTAGCTTGGCACCATCTGGAGTTGAGTACTCTCCCCTTTCTGATATGGAACCTAAAGTCTCGGTGATGACTGGCCGTTCTCAGTGCCTGCCCTGTCTCAGATCTTTTCTCTGCTCACTCCGCCCACTCCCACCCCCTCTCAACCAGAAACATCAGCTCTGTTCTCTCTCCACAGGCACCTGTTGAGTTTTTCCAGCACCTCTCCTAAGTTTATCTCAGAGTTTCTGCTTCTCCTGGCTCATTACAAACCACATATTCTCTGCTGCCAAACTGGAATAATTTAATGATTTTGGCTGCAGGCAGCCCCCGGCCATTGAAAGAGGAGAATGGAGCTAAAAACATTGGAGTGCTGAATACTTGGAATGAAGGCTGAGGTTTGGGTTTGGGAGAGGAAAGATCCATTAAATCTCTCAGACAGAGATCGTTGCCTGCCAAGGACAAACTCACAGGTGGTGCGGGAAGAGGGCACAATTATTAAGAATTCTTACATCTGGGACGCGTCCTCTTCTCACTAGGAGGGATAGGAGCCTGAAGCCACACTCTCAGCGTTTTAGGCACCGATTTGGGAAGTTATTTTCACCCACCGGCTTGCATCTGTGCCCCACACTTCCATTATGGGAAAGTTGCAGTGTCCAATTAACCGGCCGAGCTGCTCACATTTGGGATAGGGGAGGTACATGAAACAATCCTACACCGTCTCAGACAGAACATGCAAACTCCATACCGATGGGGCCTGGAGTTAAGATTGAACCTGGATCTCTGGTTCTATGAATCATCTTCTGCACCTTTGCCTCCATTGCCAACCAGCCTGCAGAGTGGTTACCACCACACAAGTTCCCACATGAGCAACATCCACCGTTATTCAAAGTGGCCCCAGCTCACACCTTTGGGGTGTACAGAATAACCATATTTGAATTCAATTTAAAAAATAAATCTGCAAATACTTTTGGTGATGGTCACAGAGAGATACAAAATGAAAACAGGCCCATTGGCCCAACTCATTCCTCACTGCCCAAGGTGCCAACCAGAGCTGGTCCTATTTGCCTGTGTATGACCCACTAAACCCTTCTGTCCATACACCTCCAAATACCTAAATGCTGGAATTGGAACTGACTCCACCACTTCCTCTGGCAGTGTGTACCACCCTCTCAGCTCCCTTCCAATTTTTGACTTCCCCTACCCTGGGGAGAAGAGTTGTGACCATATGCCTTACGCATGTCCATCATGAGTTTATAAACTTCTGTAAGGTCACCTATCAGGTCTTTTCCTCCAGGGAAAGCTGTCCCAACCTACCAGTCTCTCCTTATAACTGAACTTCACAGATTTCTGCAATATATGGTGAAGAGCACTCTGACAGTGGCATCACCACTCAACATGGAGCCCTCCCATGTACACAATCACTAGAGGCAACACCTTCATCATGGGCACAGAATCTGATTCGCCGGTTGTTCAAGGACTGAATGTTTGAAGGGAAGTAGTTACCCGGTGGTAGCTGCAGGGAAACGGCGGAGTCTGCATGATGCGCAGGCTTCCTGTGACAATGCCTCCTGTAGGAATCTCCAGTGGTGAGGAGGAATATCCGGTGATGTTTTGGGATGAGTTCACCACTCTCTGTGCCTCCATCACTTCTCCAATCTCATCGAGATAATCTAAGCACAGAGTGCCCACTTCCTAATGTACCCAAAACACTCCTGATTCCTTCGTTGGCCCAAGTTCCACCTCCAATGCAAATCCTCTCAGGTGGGCACGATAAATCCCAGTAGTTGATTGGACAACAAGCTGGGTACTTCTCCCATTGTGCTGCCCCCTCCCGCAGAAGCAAGTCTTCACTGCAGAGCTGATGCCCTGTAAAGTGGCCAGAATTTGCCTGGGGCAGTTAAGTCTTCTAAAAGATTGAGATTGCCCCTTACCAGTTTACTACCCTCACCTTGCCAATGTCATGTGAATCCTTGATCCTGTCTCCATCCACAACTCTCCCCCACACAGCCCAGCCTCCTATCCACCCATGCTCTGCCACCCCCAGCAACCACCCAGTGGGGTTAGGTGAGAGTATGGCATTCAGCCCACGATCACATCCATGGTGACTTCACTAAGTGACAGAACCAAGCTAGAGAGACCAGGCACTTGCTCCTGCTCCTGACTTGCTGGAGTGTCTACCTCTTGCTGCCCATGGGTCAAGTCAGGAGAGCAGAGAACCTGGTGCAGTTAGCGGACAGGGACTTCTCATTACACTCTTGGTAGAGTATGGAACAGGACAGCACAGAAACAGCCCATGATGTTGTACTGAAGTAATTAAGCAACGTATCCCTTCTGCCTATCAAGGTCCATTACTCTAGTCCCAGCACATTCATGTGTCTGTCTAAGATTCTGTTGTACCTGCCTCCATCACCACATTTGGCTGTGTACTTCAGGCATCCATTTCTCTCTGTGCAAAAATACCTGCTCCATACACCCTCTTTGAACTTAAACCCTCCCAATTTGACTGCTTTCTCTCCACGTATAGACCGTTGTTTGTTCCTTAATGGCCCTCACTAGGTGAGAGGTGGCCACTCTAAGCGAGGGTGGATTAATTGCGGTGTGTGTCTAACGTGCTAGCTGCAATGACAACCTCCGCCCTCACAGACCCTGACTGACTGTCACTCGCTGGACCACTGCTCTAATTGCAATCCCTCTGATTTTCAGCTATCAGAAAACAATTGGTTCTCATGGGAACACATTAGATATGTGCCAGTTTGAACAGAGCAGATAAAAATAAGCCCTGTGCCAGACTCAGCTCTAGAGTCAGGACTTGAGCAGTTGCTAGGGACTCCAGCACACTGTTACAGAGGCAAACAAAGAGGGGTGGCCCTACCCGCAGCGTGGGCAGGAGGAATCTCTGTGACAGGCAGGGAACATGGGCCACAGATCGAGTTACAGTGAGCTGTGGAGAGGTACATGAACACATTCGATGTTGTACCCTCTTCAGGGGCTGATCATTGCCCTGACAAGGCAATGTCGGAGGCTATTCCAAGGCTTTGATGGCCATGAGGAGATACTTCTTGCTGCTGATGGGTAGGTTCCACACACTCCTAGGGTCACTGTCGAAAAAGGCCCTTCGGCCCCACTCACTCATGCCAGTTATACCTTCCCTGTTTAAGTATTTCTAAACATCTCTTCAATTTATTAACTAACCTGATTCCACCACCTCCTCTGCCAGAAAATTCCAGATATTATCCACTCTCTGTGTAAAAAAACTACCCTCAGGTCCGCTTTACCGTATATCTGGTCCCTGTCACCATAAGCCTATGCTCCCCCTAAGCTTGACGCACCTTCCATGCAAGAAATGTTCTGATCATTAGCTCTGTGAATGTCTCTCATAGACCCACCACCACCATCTAGAAGGATGAGAACTGCAGACACCTGGGAACACCACCACATGGAAATCCCCCTCCAAGTCACTCACCATCCTAACTTGGAGACATACCACCATTCCTTCATTGTCGCTGGGTCAAAATCATGGAATTCCCTCCCTAACAGCATGGGGGTGAACCTATACCTCAGGGACTGCCGCGGTTCAAGAAGGCAGCTCATCACCAGCTTCTCAAGGGCAACTAGGGATGGGCAATAAATGCCGGCTGAGCTGGTGACGCCCACATCCCATAAATGAACAAATAAATAAATAACCTAAATACTTTTATCAGGTTAATCAGAGTTTAGTCTCACCTCTGTGTCCAGAACGGTGGTTCACAGAGCTGCCAGTGAAGTGGGCCCCAAAGGGTGAGCGGTCTTTCTGCCTGAGCCAGGGCAGATGGCCAGGTTGTACTCGGCTAATGCACGGTGAGATTAGCATTCGCCCCCACCTCCCCACCCCCCCGTGAACAGGCAGATAAACTGGGGGTCAGTACCACAGCAGCATCACTTCAGTGTGGCCTAGGTAATGGAGGACTTGACGGTATATCTTCTCACTACACTCCCATTACAACAGTTGTAGTGGAAAACTCTCAGAGGGACAGAATTAATCTGCACCCGTAAAGAGAGGAAATAAATGAAGAGAGTCAAACTTGACCTGGTCAGGAGGAAGATCCCACCTGAAATGTTTGATTGAATATTCTGAAGATTCAGAAAACAGGGCAATGCAGTGGTTGTCAATATTCTCTCAATCAGACTTTGACAAGATCCCTCCAGGAAAATTGGTCTAATTGTTCAGAAGCCATTGATCCAGAGAGGCTGACAAGTGTGATCCAAACCTGGCTTAGTAACAGGAGGTAGAGGGTGAGAGGTGACAGCCTCCAACCACTTGTGTATCAAAGGGTCTGGTGCTGGACCCTCGCTGTGTCTTACATGGATTAATGGTTTAGAGCGCCCAGACTAAACTGACGCAACCATGGAGAAAACAGGCAGTGGCAAGATTTGAACCCAGCTCGCCGGAGCTGTGATAGTGTTATGCAAGCCACTACACCACCATACTGCCCTCATTTCATTTATTTATTTAGACACATTGCACAGTAACAGGCCCAATGACAGGCACGGTACCAGGTCGAGACCTTTCATCAGGACCTGTGAAGGGTCTTGGCCCAAAACGTAGATTGTTTGCTCTTTTCCATGGATGCTGAGTTCCTCCAGCATTTTGTGTGTCCTTGGGCATTTTGCATTTACCAATGTTTGGATATCTTCTGTATGCATTGGGTAAATTTCAATCATCTCTTCAAGCTTGTGTCAGAATTCTGAATTTCCACAAGCAACTTTAAGTGAGGGCAGCTCAGACAAAATGCTAGCTTCTCCCTGGGGTGAATGTGGTAATCAGGTGCAAGGGCTGGCTGGGGTCAACAAGATTCTCAACCGTCCAGTGTCTGACCTTAATAGGTGCCATAGATATACCTGGCTATAACTTCTCCTTCAAATATTTCCTCACTAATTCCCATTAACATTGAACAGTACATACTTAAAATCACTGAGTATGTATGTATCCACAATCTTCTGATTCTGTCCCACTGAATTCATGATATATATTGTATTCCTTCTCATATAAAGATCTGTCACCCCAAAGTTTAAATATAATCATAAAAAGACATGAACACACTCACAAGCCAGTACACGACTACAGAGTAGTCACACACCCCTCTGGCGCCCTGGACTGTCAGTAACCACCTTCACAACTGGAGCCCTGTCTCACTGAACTACCATTCCCTTACACAAATACACATGTACATATACACCACACTTCACTGTCAACAGTTCATCTCTTCGCAGCACTCTGTGATATTTGGTGATTCCATTGTCATCGATGTCAACAGATCTACGTGTGGGTGCTACTCGTAAAAGTTCTCACCCCCTTGGACTAAGGCCCTAGCCACACAAAAGCATCCTGGACCCAAATGATGGAAGTCACTAAAGCTGATGATATAAAAATCTTTATTCATCACAACAAACAGGTATTCGTGTGAAGCCCCCCCACCCCCGACTCAAAGTACATGGATTGTTATACCCTTAAGATCAATGGTAATGGTAGATTCAATCCAATTTCCATAATCACAATGACATTATTACTTCAGTACTTTGGGTTGACAATGCTTACTTTGAATTGCTATCTACGGTGGGAGATATCTCTCAACATTCAAATAGCTTTGCTGGGACAAACAAATTGTAAACTTCCCTGAAGTTATTTACATTTACAATGGTAAAAATAATTTAAACACAGATCAGTCTGAATTGCTGCAGGGTAATTAACACAACCCCATTGTCTGATGCATGTGTAAATCAGATATCTTAGTATGTGGGTAGGCCAGAATACCTTCAATTTACGACTTGCATTTTACAATAAGAACTGAAAACTGGATCTTGCATGAATTACCAGTAATACCTGCTCTATTCATATACCTCCAGTATATTCCCGAACAATCCTTCTCTTCTGGACTACCTATCAGGATTGTCCAGGACACTGCCTACCATCTGTGACCAGCTGTGAGGTGAGGTCAGAGCTACTAGAGGAGTAACTACGGGCAGCACGAGTGGAGTTCGAAACCGAGCCTTGGCTCCTCGGTCTCTCCATCACGCCTGTCCCCACCCAGCTGCTCAAACAAAACCCAAACCATCATTCTCCCTCCTTGCAAAGTGCTTCCTCATCTGATTACAAACCCCTTGGGTAACCCCTCCCCATTCAGTACCAAACTGGCACAGTCTGCCTGAGATACCCGGGTCACCGTTAGTGACAGGTGAAGTGCTGGAAAATGAGAGGATAAACCATTACACAGGAAATGGAGCAACAAGGAAAAGGCTCTCCAGTAAGTCAGGCTTCTGTGGAAGGGAAGCTACTGGAGAGAATTCTGAGGGAAAGATATTTGGGAAACCAGAGGTCAATTAGAAATAGTCAACATGGCTTTGTGCATGGAAGGTGATGAATCACAAATTTGAGTGTTTTAAAGAAGTAACCAAGGATAGAGTAATAGAGATTGTTTATATGAACTACAGTAAGGAACTTAAGACTCCACACGGTCGGTTGCTATGGGTGGCAGGGGACCCAGGGACAACTGGCTAACCGAATATATAGTTGGCTTGATGGTGCAAGGTTCTTCTCAGACTGCAGGCCTGAGATCAATGGTGTACCTCAGGTGTTGGTGCTGGGCCCATTTTTCCTGGTCATCGTTATCAATAATTTGAATAAGAACATGCAAGGCATTAATAAATTTGCAAATGACACTGAAATAATTGACAGTGAAGATGGTTATCAAGATGTACAGGGAGATCCTGATCAGCTGGGTAATTGGCCTGAAGAATGGCAAATGGAGTCTAATTTATTTGGTGTTGAAGGACAGATCAGGACAGGACTCTGACAATGAACAGTATGGCCCTTGGGGTGCTGTAGAACAGAGGGACGATGACGTTCAAGATTCAACATTGTTTGATTTCATTTCCAGTACTCAAATATAAAGTAGAATGATATAATTGTTACGCTGGCTCTGATGCAACACAAAAAATATAAAGAACAGGTTAATAATGAAATAAAAGTAAATACAAATTCGTAAGATAGCTCATAAAGTGACACTGGGCACAGGTGAGTCTGTACATAAGGTGACTGACAGGGAATGATAGCTGGTTGGGGGTGTGGATCAGGGGGTTAGTGAGTGGAGGTGTTGATCAACATTACTACTTGACGAAAGTAACAGTTTTGGAGTCTGGTAGCCCTGGTTTGGATGCGCGCTCCCTGAGGGGAGTGAAGCAGACAGTCTATGAGCAGGGTGGGAGGCGTCCTGTCCTGCATCTTTCTGTATCATCAGCATGTAGGCTAGTGCTGCTGATGCAGTTGGCAGTTTCGATTACCTGGTGTTGAACCTTCCTGTCTGCTGCAGTGTAGTTTCTGCACCGTGCAGTGATGCAGCATGTTAGGATGCTCTCCACTGCGCATCTGTGGAACAACGTGAGTACAGATGTGCATAGTCCAGCTCTCTTCAGCCTCTTCAGAAAGTAAAGGCATTGTTGAGCTTTGCTGATTGTGTAGGATGTGTTGTGGGACCATGTTGAGGGGTGTGAGTTGTCCTGAAGTCAAAAACCCTCTCCTTTGACTTGCTGACATTGATGAAGAGGTGTTTTGCCTGGCACCGGGCCTCGAGTTCTTCCACCTCCTCTCTGTCTCATTGTTGTTGGTGTTCTGGCATCTGTGAGCTTGACAATGTGATCAGACGGATGTTTGGCTCTGCAGTGTGGTAGGCCATGGGCTCAGAGGCACTCCTGGTGAAGACGCAGGGGAGGGAGGAGCGGTTGTGCATCCTGACTATCTGACGTTTATTGCTTACTAAGTCCAATACCCAGTTGCACAGTGGATGAGTAGGAGTTCGTTCACCAAGGTCTGTTGGTGTTAAATGCCAAATGGAAATCTAGAAACAGCAATCTGACGTGTGAAAAAACAAGAGAAAATGGTAAAAGTTCAAAGCAATGCACACAAAATGCAGGAGGAACTCAGCAGGTCAGGAAGCATCTATGGAAGAAGGTAGAGTTGATGTTTCGGGCTGAAAGCTCTGGTCTGCTGCGTTCCACTCATAGTTTGTGTGTGTTGCTTCTGACATGTGCTCTTGTTCTCTGGGTGTTTCAAGTCCAGCGTGGTTCTGTCAGGAAGCAAATCTGTGAGTATCAATGTGTCACGAATAGAGTTTTTGATGGGTGCCATTACCGCCCATTCAAAGCACTTCATGATGAGCTGGAATTACTCTTTGGTACAGGGACGATGGTGGTTGATTCGAAACATGTGAGGATAGCAGCCTGGATGAATGAAGTGATGTTCATGAAGATGTTGGTGAGTGGGTGTGCACACTCTCTAAGTACTCAGCCTGGCTGACTTACAGGGGTTAACTCTCTGCAGAGCCCTCCTCACACCTGCTGCTTTTACAGACCGTGGCTGCTCTCCTGGGGGGGCGGGGGCGGGGGGTAGATTTCCTGGACACCGTTGTGTTACTTGGAGAAAAGTATCTTAGAGCATCAGGGAGGAAGGAGTCACTTGTATGGTCAACACTGTTTTTCCCTGTGTAGACAGTCATGCCATTGACGCCCAGCCTCATACACCAGGGTTTGCTATTGGACAGGTATTCTGATCGTTTTGTGTAGGCAATCTTTGCCCTTTTGATGCCTAAGATGAGGATTGTCCTATCTGCTCTGAGAGTTGTTCTGTCAGCAGACTCGAAGGAAGTATCCCAGGCTTTTCTCATGGAGCACACCCTCTGTGTTTAGACAGGGATTCTGCTTGGACAGTTAGGTGACTATTCTTGAGGTATCTACATCATCTACGCACTTGCTGATGTAGCCAGTAACAGATCAGGGACTTTTCTCGGGGTCTGTGTAGCAACCTCCTCGAACATCTGCCAGTTAGTCCATTCGAAACAGCCCTGAAGCTTAGAGACAGGCCATTGGTGATTGTGCTCTTGACTGTTTTCCCACTGTGCTGGGATCAACACTTTTAAGATATGGTCAGAGAGACATAGAATCAGAATAGGATCAAGTTTATTATCACTGGCATGTGACGTGAAATTTGTTAACTTAGCAGCAGCAGTTCAATGCAATACATAGTATAAAAGGAAAAAAACAAAATAAAATAATAATAATAAGTAAATAAGTTAATTATTTACAGTATACATATATTGAATAGATTAAAAATTGCACAAAAAACAGAAATAATATATATTAAAAAGTGTTCAAGGGTTCAATGTCCATTTAGGAATCTGATGGCAGAGGGGAAGAAGCTGTTCCTGAATCACTGAGTGTGTGCCTTCAGGCTTCTGTACCTCCTACCTGATGGTAACAGTGAGAAAAGGGCATGTCCTGTGTGCTGGAGGTCCTTAATAATGGACGCTGCCTTTCTGAGACACCACTCCCTAAAGATGACCTGAGTACTTTGTAGGCTACTGCCCAAGATGGAGTCCACTAAATTTACAACCTTCTGCATTTTCTTTCAGTCCTGTGCAGTAGCCCCCCCACCCCCATATCAGACAGTGATGCAGCCTGTCTGAATGCTCTCCACAGTACATCTATAGAGGTTTTTGAGTGTATTTGTTGACATACCAAATCTCTTCAAACTCCTAAATGAAGTATAGCCTCTGTCTTACCTTCTTTATAACTGCATCAATATGTTGGGACCAGGTTAGATCCTCAGAGATCTTGACACCCAGGAACTTGAAACTGCTCACTCTCTCCACTTCTGATCCCTCTATGAGGATTGGTATGTGTTCCTTCGTCTGACCCTTTCTGAAGTCCACAATCAGCTCTTTCCTCTTACCGACATTGAGTGCCAGGTTGTTGATGTGACACCACTCCACTAGTTGACATATCTCGCTCCTGTACACCGTCTCATCACATCTAAGATTCTACCAACAGTGGTTGCATCGTCAGCATACGTTATCATTAATCCACACAGATTGTGGTCTTCCAGTTAGGAAGTCAAGAATCCAGTTGCAGAGGGAAGTACAGAGGCCCAGGTTCTGCAGCTTCTCAATCAGGATTGTGGGAATGATGTTATTAAATACTGAGCTATAGTCGATGAACAGCATCCTGACGTAGGTGTTTGTGTTGTCCAGGTGGTCTAAAGCCATGTGAAAAGCCATTGAGATTGTGCTTACTGTTGACCTATTGTGGCGATAGGCAAATTGCAATGGGTCCAGGTTCAGTCTAGTCATGACCAACCTCTCAAAGCATTTCATCACTGTGGATGTGAGCGCTACTGGGCGATAATCGTTAAGGCAGCCCACATTATTCTTAGGCACTGGTGTAATTGTTGCCTTTTTGAAGCAAGTGGGAACTTCCACCTGTAGGAGTGAGAGGTTGAAAATGTCCTTGAGTACTCCCGCTAGTTGGTTGTCACAGGTTTTCAGAGCCTTACCAGGTACTCCATCGGGACCTTCTGCCTTGCGAAGGTTCACTCTCTTTAAAGACAGGCTAACATTGGCCTGTGAGACAGAGATGACAGGGTCACCAGGTGCAGCAGGGATCTTCACAGCTGTAGTTGTGTTCTCCCTTTCAAAGCACGCATAGAAGTGTTGAGTTCATCTGGTAGTCAAGCATCGAAGTGAAGATGTGGGTGGGATGGCTTTCTAAATACCGTGTCTGTTTGTATAAACATGCTCAAGTTTGTTTGTTCTCCTGGCAATATGTTGATGGAATCTGGGTAAAATCTCCTGCAGGTTAACATAGTTGAAGTCTTCTGCAATTATGAAGAGACTGTTTGGATGCTTGGTTTGTCAAAAGCTGATGATACTGTAAATCTCTCCCAGTGCACCGTTAGCTTTCGCCCTTTGGGGGACTCGACAGCGGTGATGATCATACTAGTAATCTCTCTGAGCAGGTAAGGTGGCCGCCATTTAATTGTAAGATATTTAATTGCCCCAGGACAGTGAGAACTAACTACAGATGAGTGTGTGCACCAACCTTTGTTTACGCCCAAACAAGTTCCACCTCTAGGGAGATTGTTTTTGCATGGAACAGATTCATCACAACAAGTTGAAACGGTGAATGGGGCATGTTCCTGTTAGCCATCTTTCAGTGAAAACAAGAATGCAGCAGTTTCTCATCCCTTTCTCTATCATTCATTGGTTCTCAGTCTCGGTGAGTCCGTTTAGTTATCCAGTGATGGTACCGCTAACCCGGTTGAGTTAGCTCTCAGCTTAGCTGGTGCCCCAGCTCTCTTGCTATCTTCTGCTTCCTCTTGCTGCTTCCTTGGCAGAATCCCTAGCTGACTGAGCACCGCCCTGCAGCCAGCAGATCTTACCTAAGTGTTCCGCAGTGCCGTGTTCGCAGAGCATTGTCTGACTGAAGTCCCGACTAGAAACTTTGAAACACTATCTAAGAATTTAAAACTAGTCTCATTATTGGAATTCAGAGAAGCCATCGTATCTCTGTGTGTCCCCATTGTTCCCTGAAAATTGCAACACAGGTAACCAGTGGTAAGGAAGTCTTTCAGTGCTGTGCCCGCCTTCATCAGTCTGGGCATTGTGTATAGAAGTTGGGATGTTACATTGGGTGATGATGGTCAGCCATATTTGGCATGTTGAGCTCAGTTCTGGTTGTCCTCTATAGGTAAAAATACCTTTATGCTTGAAGGAATGCAGAAAGATTTTGTTGGGACTCGAGGGACTGAGAAATGGAGAAAGGTTTAGCACGTTGGAGCTTTTCTAATTGGGGTGTAGGAGACTGAGGGGGTGATCTTAAAGATTATATTAGTGTAACGCCCTGGTTAAGATTTCTATTGCTATGCTGTGAGGTATTTTATTTGAACAGTTTTCTGTAACAACAGTGTGTTCTGCTGGTAAGAGTGTTTTGGCTTCGGCTAAAGATAAGGAGCCATTTTGTCCAACTTGGGAATGTTGTGTCAGCCAATCAGGAGCGGGAAGGCATGGAAAAATCTCGAGAGCTGGGTGGGAAGAGTTCTCTGAAGGACTGTAGTCTTTTGGTGGGAGTGGTGGAGAGAAGCACGGGGAAGATGCCTGGAAGATCCCATCAAAGGGAGTCCCTATTACAGGGAGCACTTTGCGAGGCAGAGGAATCCGAGAGGGGAAGTTCTACCTGTGGTTGGTGAGGAGAATTCAGTGCCGTGAGTGAAGCTACCCCCAGATGTTAGAGAAATGAGCTCCAATGTGTATGAGCACATTTAGACTGGTTTATCTGTAATGGGCCCTTTCATCTTTTTCTTTCTCTGTCAACTGTCTGATAAAGTTGCAATAAGGTAAATATACTTCCTTTATAATTTAATGCCGGTGTATGATCTGTCATTTCTGGGCTACCGATAACTGTGTATGGGCAGTATTTCCACAGTGTTCACTCAAATCGAGGTTCCTTTAATCGGAACAGCCCAACTTTCCGATTTGGTTGAACTCCAAATCATACTGACCCTAGATGTGGAATGCTTCTGACCGTTTCGTCAGCGAGTCACGTAGCTGTTAGCCAAGTTGGTGTACGAGCCCACGTGAGAGGGCTGTGCTCGATCAGCTTCACTTGTCACATGTACGTTGAAACATACAATGAAACGTGTGCATGCATCACATTAAATCAGCGAAGACTGTGCTGGGGAGCCCACAAGCTTCTGGCAGCAACCTAGCATGGCCATAAATCATGAACGCTAACTGTACATCTTTTGGAATGTGGGAAGAATCCGGAACATCCGGAGGAAACTCACGTGGTCATGGAGGAATGTACAAGCTCCTTACAGGCAGAAGTGCGCATTAAACCCTGATCTTCAGCTTGCTCTGTAGAGGCCTGGGCTAACCACTACTATACCGTAACATGTTTATAGAAACATTTACATTTAAAAGGGGCATAGGTGGAGTGAACGTGCACATTCTTTTTCCCAGGGTTGGGCAATCAAGGACTAGAGGGCACTGGTTTATGGTAAGAGGGGAGAAATTTAATAAGAGGCTGAAGGCAACTTTTTCACACAGTCAGTAGGTGGAATGAGTTAAGAGAGGAAGTGGTTGATGCAGGTACGTTAACAACATTTAAGAAGCAGTTGGACAGGGCCGTTGATTGAGAAGTTTGAGGGATATGGCCGAATACAAGCAGAACTGTACCGCTCCAATGGGAATTGTTAGCAGGCTGGACCAGTTTGTCTGTTTCTGTGGAGGATGATTCCATAATACTCTGGAGTTTGCCTCATACACTCCCAAACGTCCAGCGGGTTCCTGAGAATCGTTCATTAACTGCTCCTCCACACACTTCACCCTCAGCACAGCAAAAGATCAGGTCCTTCCCTTCAGCCCACTGCGTCTGTGCCAAACACAATGCCAAACTGAACTAAAGCTCTTCTGTCAGTTTATAATCCCTGTGTCTCACTCCCTCCCCACCTCAAGTAGGTGATAGTTCTCCCCTGGGAGAAAAGTTCTGCCTGTGTACTTTGTCAAGCCTCTCATCGTCTTCTCTCAGGCCTCTGGTACTGCAGAGAAACATGGAAAATACCCTCTCATGCAGGCAGCAGCATCCTGGTAAACCTCCTCTCCACCATTCCCAAAGCCTCCAAATCACCTTTGTATCAGGCGATCAGAACTGAGCACTCATGAAACTTTAAAGGCACCAACCAACTTTGAGATCCTTCTAAACGGCACCAGTTCCACAAAGGGTCATATGGAAAACTTTGATCTTACCTTTGAAGCCAGTTACCATGGAGACCAGAACAGGTTTCTGGGACTTGTTTTAATGAGTTAGCTCCTCTGAAATGACAAAATCTGCAGACCACGGGCTAATGAGCTGCACCAGGCAGACTTCGCTGCTTCGCTTCACCCAAGAGTGCCAGAATAATTGGTGCACGGCCCAGGGACTCTTGAATATATGAAATGCACTGGCTGCTTCCGGAAAATAGCTAAAAATAGCTCATCGAGTGGAAGCGTTCCAGGATTCATGCTAAGATTCTTTTGATCATCAGAAGTGGAGCATAATTCCAGTCTGACCTGCCACGCTTCTGCTCCTGTTCTGCCTTCTATCAGTTCTTCATTAGAACATAGAATGGTACAGCATAGGAACAGGCCTTCAGCCCATCACGTCTGTGCTGGCAATAATGAAAAATTAAACCACTCACCTGCCTGCACATTGTTCCCTATCAACCCCCATCCCCCATCCCCCGCCTTCCAGCACCTCCTCTGGCAGTGCATTGCAGGCATCTACCACTCTCTGTTTAAAAAGTTCTTTTAAACATTCTGCCCCTCCCTTTAAACTCTGGAATTTGACATTCCCACCCTGGGAAGAAACAACCTACCTATGCTGTCTATGCCTTTCATAATTTGGGTCACTCCCCTCAGCCTATTGCATTCCGGAGAAAACAACCCAGGTTTGTCCAACCTCTCCTTATAGCATTTCTCTAAATGCTCCCATTCGCTCAGTGAGCAGATAATCCTGTTTACAGCTTATCCCCAAGGCTGTTCCAGTTTTAACAAATCAGAGACACACCTCTCCCCCATCCTTCCTGCAGCTTCTTGCTGCCGAGGGTCTTGGAACAGAAAGATTAATTCTGTTGCGATTCCAACAGATGCTGCCCGACCTACATCTTCAGTTCTTATTTTTAGCTTCAGCAGCTGAGACAGGCAGTTCAGGAATACCTGCGGCTTTGTCCACTGAGATTGGGTGGCACTAGAACCAGAGGTCATGGGTTAAAGGTGAGAGGTGAAACCTGAGGGGGAGCTTTCTCAGTTGGGATCTCAGCTGGGAGACAGGAACAAAAGGAGGGAAGAAGCTATACCTACACACTTATGTATTGGACTTACCAGGTTGGATCATTCCTTGTTCAGAATTAATATGCATAATACAAGCATTTGTGCAGAGTGCACTTTTCAAGAAACAGTGCAGTATATATTGTTTGAATGCAGTACCAATAAGCACTGAATTTCTAAATTTAGACCTTTAGGATAGACCGAGTTTGACATGGAAAATCAAATCTTCTTAGGCTTCCAGCCAGGTACAGGAAGTTGATTATAATCAACGCTATAATGACAAACTCTGCCATCTTCATCAGGGACGATGCCTGGGCATGTCGGCAGTGGTATTTGTACCCCTGTTGTCCATCCGTCCTGATTGGTTAGTCTTCATCCAATCAGGTTTCCACTCTCCCACCTTGTTTACATTCAAATACCAATTCTTACTTCAAGCAAGACCTTCATCTTTGTTAGACTTCTTTTCCTTTAATTTTATTTCAATGGCTTCTCTTCTTTTACCTGGTGGTCCCAAATGCTATTCGTGTGACACAGTAGTTTTGTGCCATTGATGTCAATCCCATGGCCTTTGCAAATGCAATATTCCACTACTGCTAATTTCTCCAGGTAACCCAAATGGATACACCTCCTGCGCTCCTTGATACGGGTCTCCACCATGTGTCCCCTCTGGCCGATCTACCTTGCTCCATATTCACAGGGGATCCTGTAAACACCAGGCAATCTGATTCTCAGATCACCTTTGACCTGTGATTTGAGTTTCCTTACAGCTTTGCAGATAGTATTAATCCAGTTTTTCTTCAGGATCCTGGAGATGCTTCCAAACTCTGTGGAAATGTAGGGAAGACAGCTGGTGGCAATGGGTTCCTTCTCACTGTTAGGCTTCCTGATTTTTCCATTGGCTCTCTCAAGGGCCTGAGTGATTTCCTTCTCCTTGTAGCCATTCTGTCGGAAAGTTGTGTGTAGTCGTCCTATTCCCCCAAGGAGACTCTCCTGGTCCGAAATAGTTTTTGCATGGTTGATCAAAGTAGAAAGGACCACTCTGCATTGGGAGTCATGATGGTGACTGTTATTGTTATAAGTCCATGTGAGTGCGTTTCAGATAGAAGCCATGTCTAAGGCCACTGTTTGTTTTCCATTGTATCAGAATATCCAGGAATGGGAGGAAACCATTCTTCTTCATCTCCATCACAAATTGAACGTTTGGATGTGTCCTGTTCAATTGGTTGTGGAAGTGTTGGAGTCCATGAGGCCGCACCACAAAGGTGTCATCGACATGCCTGAAGAAGCATTTGGAGTGAAGGTGCAAAATATTTAAAAAAGCAAGCAAACATTCAAAACTAATGAGTACCATAATTATAACTATCAAGCAAAGAAGCATATTCACTCCAAAAACCATATATAGTCCAAGTCCCTGAGCGACAATGTCCAGCAATGGATGGTACAGACGCATGCAATCCAGCCTGTCATTCCACTGCTCAAACACACGAGGGCAGCACCAACAGGTGCGTCCAGGCCCCAGCCGAGCTCCACCATGTCCTAGTGCGGGGGTCGGCAACCTGCGGCTCCCGAGCCATTTGTGGCTCTTTCACCTCTGTGCTGCGGCTCCCTGTGGCTTTGGGAAATAATTGGTCAGTATTTAATTAAAATGTATTTTATGTTAGTTTGTTAGCTTTTGAAATGTAATTCTAAATTTGAAGATTATGGTGATCTTGTACAATCTAAGTGTGGCTGGCACATCCGAAACGGCTCACAATTAGCCAGCATTCCGGCTAAGGGAGTTAGCCTACGGGGGTTTGTGAGTACGCGTCTTTTGCAGCATCTGCGTCCATGGGGGCTGGGTTGAGGGAGGCTTAAAAGCAAGGCTGTTTAGTTCGAATAAAGCTATCTTTGACTGCAGTTTACTGACACCGCTACAACGTGTTTTTATCGCTGGCTGTCCAGACGGAAGGTGCTGAAACGCTTTGTCGCGTGTCTGGAAGAAGTGAAAACTTTCCTGGGCAGCAAAGGGCTCACCTTTCCTGAGCTGGAACAGCCAGAGTGGCTGGAAAAGCTACACTTCATGGTAGACATGACAGCGCACCTGAACACGCTGAACACAGCTCTTCAGGGGAAAGGACGCACAGCCCTGCACATGTTGGAGGATGTTTTGGCATTCGAGCGCAAGTTGACAGTGCTTGCCAGAGATTTACAGAAAGGCACTTTGTCTCACTTCCCCAATTTGAGAGAGTTCAAACAAGGTCACGACATGATAATTTCGGAGTATTTACATTCTGCAATCATCGCAATGCAAACATCGTTTGGGAAACGCTTCTGTGAGTTCAGAGAGAAAAAAAAAATTATCCTTCCCGGTCACTCCCTTAAGCATCGATCCTTCCCTACTGAATACGACTGCATTGGCAGGTGTGAGTCAACCTGATCTTGAGATGGAACTGGCCGACATAGCCGACAAAGACATATGGGTGTCCAAGTTTAGACGCTTGACAGCAGACCTTGAAGATGTTGCCCGTCAGAAGGCCGTTCTTGCTCAGAAACACAAATGGAGTGATATTGAAAACCTTCTAAAACCGGACAAACTTGTGTTCGAAACATGGAATGCTATGCCCGACATTTATGTAAACATTAAAAAGTATGCGCTTTGAGTCCTGTCGATCTTTGGATCCACATATGTAAGTGAGCAGGTGTTCTCCAACATGAACTTTATTAAAAACAAACATCGTGCACGCCTCACAGATGACAGCTTGCGATCCTGTGTAAAGATGAAGGTGACGTCATACAGCCCTGATGTGCAGACACTCTGCGCTGAGGTCCAGGAGCAGAAATCCCATTAACCAAGTATGATAAATATTTTAATTGCCTATTATTTTATGTATATTCATATTTTTTCATTGTTCAGTGAAATAGTCCTTTTATTTTTCAGGCTGACAGCTGGCTGACGTTATTTTTGGTTTGCTGCTGGCGGAAAATTTAAGTTCGGCGTTTTTCATAAATACAAGAAGGACTCAAATAGACATTGAGTATTTTACTTAAAAGTAACCTTCAACCCAACGTCTTTTTTTCGGAGTTCAAAATGTTTTTGTTGCATGCAGAAATGTAATTTCGTTTTCTCTGCAGGAGTTCATCAATTTCATAAATGCAACACATTATAGTTTGTTTATACATAGCATAAAGGCAAAAAAAACTTTGTATGCAGTGTTATTTCATTTTAAATGTCAAACGGGTTTTGCGGCTCCCAGTGTTTTCTTTTCTGTGGGAAACGGGTCCAAGTGGCTCTTTCAGTGGTAAAGGTTGCTGACCCCTGTCCTAGTGCTTCCACATCTCTCACCTGGTTTGCAGCAGAAGGAAAGCCGAAGGCTTGAGGCCTATTTCTTGCTACAATGAGGCTACACAGCTGCCATGTCGATGCTTTCTCTACCAGACAATAGTAGAGGCACAGACCTGCAGCAACTTACATTATCACTGTCCAACAGGGTCTTGTGACCACAAGTGAAATGTCTGAGACAATCTCCCACGGTTATACTGCACTAACTCCGATAATCCGTCCAGCTTCTCCAGTACTCCAACCAGCTCCTTTGACACTTCAGCCAATTCTTTCGACCCCTCCGCTGGCTCCACTGTCACCAGTCCAGCTACTCCGATCAATGAGCTCATCACTGATGGAGCAGCCCTTCAGCACCCAGTGTTTCTTATAGTAGAATTAACTATGGATTATAAAAAATGAATTTTACCAAGAAGAAAGCCCCTATGGTTGGCCCCCAAGAGACTGGTGTGTTTGCACGTGCCACCATCTTGCCGGAAGTGTTGATAAGAGTTACCTCCCTTTCTCAGACAGGCAGGGTGCAGGTGTAATACTTTCTGGAGTGGGCTCGATCAAGTCTCTCACTGAGGAATAGGCCCGGCTCACAGAAGAACAAAGTTACAGCAGCAGAAGGTCAGGGTGAGAGTTCAGGCATCTCCTGTTCACCTCGCTTCACAGCATGGATGGTGATGCGCCATCAATAACTCTCGGAGACGTGAGGCGAGATAGGTTTTTATTAGCTGGACCATCACGCAACATCCTGGAGACTGAGGGAGGAGCAGTGCCTCCAATCACCTTTATACAGGGGCCTGTGGGAGGAGCCACAGGAGCAGTCAGCAGAGGGGCCTGTCCAGACAGGCACATAGTTCACCACAGATGGGTTCAGAATGTTCCTGGGCAGGGCAGTGAATGAGCGATGTCTTACAAGGCAGGCTGGACTGAGTACATTCTATGACCAGTGAGTGTGAGGCTGCCAGACTTTGAGACAGAGGTAATGAAGGATTTAGTGATATTATGTAAAATGAAGCCTGGATAAGGTGTGATAAAGTGAATTGCTAATATCAGCCTTGCTGCCCTTCTTCTGAAGAGGAGAAGTAATCAATGCCATAAGACAGAAATAAACGTAGCACAAGATTAGGCCATTCAGCCCATTAAATCTATCCATGGATGATTAATTATACCTCTCAACCCCCTTCTCCTGTCTATTCTCTGTAAACCTTCGACACCCTTACTAATCAAGAATATAACAGCCTTTAATTATACCCAAAGACTTGGCTTCCACAACCACCAGTGGCAATCAATTCCACAGATTCATCACCTAATGAATTTCTTATCTCTGTTCTAAAGGAACATCCCTCTATTCTGAGGCTGTGCCCTCTGGTCCCGGACTCCCACACTACAGAAAACATCCTCTCTGTATTCACTCTGTCTAGATCTTGCAATATTCGGTTGATTAAAATTGGATCACCCCACATCATTGAAACTCCGGTGAGTACAGACCCAGAGTTATCAAACACTCCTCTTACATTAACCCTTTCAGTTCCAGGATCATTGTCGTAAACCTCCTCTGGACCCTCTCCAATGCCAGTACATCCTTTCTTGGATAAGGAGCTCAAAGCTGCTCATAAGACTCCAAGTGCAGTCTAGCCAATTCCTAATAAAGCCTTGCCTTTATGTTCTAGTCCTTTCAAAGTGAACGCTCACGAAAGGCGTGTCATGGCCTCTAAGTATATTAGAATATATGTTGATTAGAATTCCATAAATCACAAGAAATGCCAACTCCCATTCTGTGTTGTGGGAGTGGATTGTGCTCATGAGCTTATAATTGACACATACTCTAATATTCCTCCCACATAATTTATTCTATAACTGATTTCCCGTCTCTGCAATAACACTTCAACCACCACTTAGTGTTAGAGATTGTAGCGGCATTAGAAATAATCTTTAAAAATCATTGTATTCTGGCCTGGTGCCAGAGGACTGGCAAATTGCAAATGTCATGCCACTCTTTAAGAAAGGAGAAAGGCAGCAGAAAGGAAGTTATAGACCAGTTAGCCTGACCTCAGTGGTTAGGAAGATGTTAGAGTCAATTGTTAAGGATGAGGTGATGGAGCATTTGGTGACACAGGACTAGATAGGATAAAATCAGCATGGTCTCCTTGATTGAAAATCCTGTCTGACGAACCTGTTGGAATTCTTTGAGGAGATTACAAGTAGGACAGATAAATGGGATGCAGTGGATGTTGTACGTTTGGACTTTCAGAAGGCCTTTGACAACGTGCCACACATGAGAGGCTGTTTACCAAGTTACGGGCCCATGGTATTACAGGAAAGTTACTAAGATGCATTGGCTGATTGGAAGAAGGCAGCGAGTGGGAATAAAAAGATCATTATCTGGTTGGATACCAGTGACTAGTGGTGTTTTGCAGCAGTTGGTGTTGGGACCACTTCTTTTTATGCTGGATATAAATGATCAACATGATGAAATAGATGGCTTTGTTGCCAGGTTTTTAGATGATACAAAGACTAGTGGAGGGGCAGGTAGTGTTGAGGAAACAGGTAGGATGTAGAAGTATTTAGACAGATTAGGAGAATGGGCAAGGGAGTGGCTAATGAAATGTTGGAAAATGCTTGGAAATGCACTCTGGTAGTAGAAATAAATATGCAGACTATTTTCTAAACAGAGAGAAAATCCAAAAATCTGAGATGCAAAGGGACTTGGGAGTCCTTGTGCAGAACATTCTAAAAGTTAACTTGCAGCTTGAGTTGGTAGCGAGGAAGGCAAATGCAACATTAGGTTTCATTTCAAGAGGTCTAGAATACAAGAGCAGGGATGTGATGCTGAGGCTTTATAAGGCACTGGTGAGGCCTCACCTTGAGTATTGTGAACAGTTTTGGGCCCCTCATCTTAGAAAAGATGTGCTGGCGTTGGAGAGGGTCCAAAGGAGGTTCACAAGGATGACTCCAGGAATGAAAGGTTTATCATACAAGAAATGTTTGATGGCTCTGGGTCTGTACTTGCAGGAATTTAGAAGGATGAAGGGGGATCTCATTGAAACCTTTAAAATGTTGAAAGGACTAGACAGTGTAGATATGGAAAGGATGAGAGAGTCTAGGACAAGAGGGCACAGCCTCAGGATAGAGCTGCTTCCATTCAAAGCAGAGATGCAGAGAAATTTCTTTAGCCAGGGGTGGTGAATTTGTGGAATTTATTACCACAGGCAGCTGGGGAGGACAGGTCATTGGGTGTATTTAGGGCAGAGACGGATAGGGTCTTGAATGTTCATGGCATCAAAGGTTATGGAGAGAAGGCCGTGAAATGGGGTTAAAAAATGATCAGCCATGATTGAATGGCGGAGCTGACTTGATGGGCCAAATGGCCTAATTCTGCTCCTATGGCTTATGGTCTTAACACTTAAGAGTCATAGAGCAATACAGCACAGAAAAAGGCCCTTTAACCCATTTAGTCTGTCCCGAACTATAGTTGCTTCATTCCATTGATCTGCAGTCGATACTCTTTCTATCAATGTACATATCCAAAATTCTTTTAAAATTTCTTAATTTTTCTTAAATTTCTCTTGAAATCGAACCATCCATCACTTCTGCCAGCAGCTTGCTCTACGATCATCATTCTGAGTGAAGACTTTTCCCTTTGGGTTCTCCTTAACCTTTGATCTCCAGTTCCAGCTTCACCCAACCTCAGTGGAAAAAGCCTGCATGCATTTACCCTATGTAAGCCCTCACCATTTTGTGTAAGTCCCTTCATTCTCCTTTCATCCAAGAAAACAGCCTAACCTGTTCAATCCCTCCCTACGACTCCAGCCCTTGTGATCAGGGCAGCCCGTGGCAATATGTAAGGTTGAAGCTTCCTGTAGGATCTCGTGAAGCTCCATAGAGTGTGCCTCACCTTGCAATGCAGGCACTCTGATCAGAATTTCCCAAAGCTGCAGTTATCTGTTCAGGAATAGGGAATGGGGAGAACATGGTAGCAATACAAACATGGAATTTAGCAATATGGTTGAAAGATGATTTCCTCTGTCCCAATGTGTCTTCTCTTAACCACCACACTACTCAGTGCATTGCTGATATGACCAGGAGGGTGGAAGTTGCTGTTCACCTTCTTCTGGTGGGAGCGAGATGCTGGGTTTACTCAGAGGAGCTACACTCTGCTCTGTAATGCACAGCTGGAAGAATATCGATTAACATTGATGGGCTGCATTAAAATGGGACATTCCCTGATTCCAGTGGCTAAGCAGGGGCTTACAACTGGGACATTGAAGTCATGGGATACTCTGGAGAAACTGGCCCTTTGGCCCAGAGTCCGTACTGACCATCAGCCATCCACTTACACCAATCCCTTCTAATCCCATTTTATTTTCCTCACATCCTTTATCAACTCCCCCCAACCACCCACACACTTAGGGACAATCAACCCAGTGGGGGTGGGTGGGGAATGGAGGACATGCAGACTGGGATGGAACCTGACTCTCTGGCATGGACAGCATCAGGTCTCTCTGTCACCACATTTGCCAGCAGGAATTGCTGTCTGCAAGTGCGCCACCCGTTTCAAAAAGGTTGGGAAGGACGTGATCGAGCTGTACAATTCCACGAGTCCATGGGAATGAGTGATATGTTCAACCTTAGACTCGGGTACCCAAAACAGAAGGAAATGAAAATCCAAACATTGCCGACTATTTCTTTTATTTGGAGTTTATACTGTACTTTTTCTGTAGCTATTACATGTTATTCTGCATTCAGTTATTGATTTACCTTGCACTGGATCAGTGCACTGTGTAACAATCTGATCTGTATGAACGGTAAGCCTGACCAGGGTCTCATTGTATCTCGGTAGAGGTGACAATAGTAAACCCACTCCTATTCCGGTTCCAAGTCCCCCCCCACCCCCTTCATCACAGTTCTCAGTGAAGCTACTCAACAAATTGGTCACCCTGCTGTTAGCTTTAGGTTACCTGTTTTATTTTTGCATCAGTCAGTAATCAGCTTATGAATGATGTCTTGAGATGACGGTCTTCTCGGCCCGTCTCGGATCAGCCCAACACACAGCTGGCTCTGCGTGGGGTTTATGGGTGGGGCACATGCAGACTGGGGCTGGGATCCTGAAATCCCTAATACAATGCCTCAGCTGGTGGGGGCAACCGCAGAGAAGGGAATGGTGTGGTTTCAGCACTCACTGGGTTCTGCTCTTCCACGCCTCAGCAACTCAGTCAGCCTGACTCTGGCACCATCTGCCCAGCTGAACAAACATGACAAATGGTCTATTGGTTTCCACTGTGTGATGACAACAGGAAAACATCTTTCTGAAGGGGAAGTGCAATTAGCAACTCTCCTAGAATCTACAGATCTGCCAGCTTGCTTCGCTCACAACCCTTCCATCATTAACACATCTCCCCTGCCAGGTCTGGACCCGCTCCATCTGAACCTGGCATAGGCTTCCACAGTTTGACAGGGAATTAGCAGATTCCCCTTCATGAGGAAGTCTGGATTATTCTCAACGGAGAGAGTCTGCACAGGTGTCACTCAAACACACACCACACAGGTGACTTCCCCTCTTACTCTCTCCCTCTCGCTCTCCCTCCCTCACTCCCTCTCCCTCTCTCTCTCTCTCTCACTCCCTCTCTCTCTCCCCCTCCCTCTCCCTCTCTCTCACCCCCTCTCTCCCCCCTCTCCCTCTCTTTCTCTCTCTCGCACACATAATCTCATGTGTCTTGATTTTTTTTCTTTCTCTTTCTCGTTCTCACATACACACACGGATAGAAAGGGACAAGTCATTCTCTCTGACACACACAATTGGACACAAACACACACATACACACACACTCACACTCAGACACATACACACAAACGCATAGATTCACACAGACACAAGCACACACACATACACACGCGCACACACACAGACACGTACACATACTCACACACAAGCATTCATGAACATACAGAGATACACACACACAGAGACACACATGCACACACATACACACACAGAGAAATGCACACACAGACACACACACACACTCAAGCAGACACACACATTCACACACACACAAACAGAAACACATACAGGCATATACAAACAGACATGCAGACACACACCTACACACACATGAACACACAAGTCACACAGACACACACGCACATACTCATAAACACAAATAGACACACACACAGCCACATAGACAATCAGACAGATGTGCGCGTGCACACACAGAGGAGAGGAGAGGTGAGTAAATAGAGCTACTGAATACTGGAAGCATTCTCCAGTTCCTTCATCTTTTGATAGAAGTCAGATAAAGTAGAAATTAAATCAAATCAAATGACTAGAATGTTACTGTAGTTGTTAGCACAAAGCTTTACAGTATCAGTGATCTGGATTCAATTAGTTTGTATGTTCCCCATGCGACCATCTGGGTGTCCTCGTGTTTAGGCTAGGGTTAAATTGGGGGCTGCTGAGCTGGACTGCTCTAAGGGCTGGAAAAGTTACTCTACACTGCATCTCAATAAATGAATAAAAAATAAAAGTTCTTGAAAAGAGGATGGTGGAGAGAAAAGGAATGTCCTATAAGATGAACTCAGTTTCTTACCTCACACAAGCTGCCTGACCAGCTGGATAATTCTTTTATTTCAGACATTATCTGCTGCACTCTGTATCACAGGCCTAGCATTGCCCTCTCCACATTTCTCCTCCTCTTGTCATCTCCATCATATCAGCTCCTTCCAACCACCTCTGAGCCAGCAAGGCTACGAGTGACAATGTTGGTTTTTCTGCTCTCCGTCTGAGTGCAGACTTTCCCTCTCACCTCGGTTGCTGTCCTGCTGCAGTAGGCACAGGAGACACAGATCCTATTTCCATGTCACCTCGACTTACCACTGTGCTGGGACGGAGATTGTGTAGGCAGCTTAGCACATCGCTGTTTCTGTGTTCCCGTTTCACAAAAACAACAGATGACCTGCTCCACATGGCAGGCAGAGCATGGCATGAGCATCGCACTGCCCTAGGGACATCAGCTTGATCCAGACCTTAACACTGTTGGTTGGAGTTTTCACACTTCCCTGCAACTTCTCCTGTCTGCTTCACTATTCCAAAAAAAAGGCTCATTGACCTGAAACAACTGCGATGGATATTCACTTTCCAGGGCCTGAAAGGCTTATTGCCAACCTCAGGTTTCCAGCATACCAACATGACATTTCAAAGAGTCAGTGTTGTCTGTGACAAAGTTAAACTTCTAACCAATATTCCTTGCCAGCTTCTTGCTGTAAAGAAGAACCAGTATTTAGTTCTTCATGCAAATTGCAAACAATAATCAGTTTGAAGTTAAAAACACAGCTTTGCAATCAGCATCGTTTAAAGAGTAAAGGATGTTGGTCCACAGCTGGGACTGGCTGATCAAGACATAATGTTTACCAGTTGGAGTGACCATGAGTTGTCCTGATCTGCAGCAGCCAAATGAAAAACAACGGGGTTACGTTAATTGGTTTTCATCAAACCAGGCAACTGCAGCTAAGTTATTTGTGACAATGTGATAGAGATCAGGGAAGGTTTCGTACTGGGCTGATTTTGTCACAGCATAGCTGATCTATTAATGGTTGTGTACTCATAGAGTCATCCCTCACAGCATTAATTTTAGGTGGCTGGGCACTATGTCCCCAGAAGATTTTAAACCATCTGTTTGAATTACTTTGTCAAAGCAAAGATATCTGAGAAACATGACAAACAAATGTCAACTAGCAGCAAAATGGTATAAATATTATGTAGCATTGAGGATAGTTAGGACTGACAAGGGGAATGACTGAAAAACTGGGTGTCAGAAAGAAGAATTAGAATTCATTCCTCAACCTTTGTTTTATGTGATTTATGATTTGTTCATCTGCAACTCATTGGTATATTGTAAGAATCGGAATCAGAATCACGTTACTGCCAGAACCGATTGTGGTTTGGTGTCAAACATAAAATGACAGGATGATACCACAACAGACAACACAATAGCAGCCAGCAGTTCACAAGACAATAGTGCAAACAACAGCCACGAGCAAACAACACTTCTCCTTACAGTCACACCTGCAAATGCCAATAATCAAACTTAAATAAATGTGAACATATGAACAGACTCAATCATTATCAACAGAACAAGGGCAGCAGGAAAGATCGTTCAACAGATGTTGTGCAGGGACATTTAGGGTGAGTTTGGTTGAGAAGCTGGATGGCTGCCGGAAAGCAGCTTTGGAGATGCCGTGTAGCCTTGAAGCATCTCCCTGATGCCAGTTTGGTGAATAGATGATTGCTAGGGTGGGAGGAATCAGTAGTAATTTTTTCAGCACTTCGGCGATGACAGTCAATGACCTTCTCCACTGAGTGGACCACTCGCTGCCACCTGGACTTGGAGAGGGAGGAGAGAGCAGAAAACCAAATGGTGACAGAGGTGGTCACAACACTCTCGATGATGGTTGAGTATAAACTCATCAGGACATGGCTGAGATGTTAAGTTTCTTTGGCTGGTGTAGGAAGTACAATTGTACCTGAGTTTGGAGATATTTTGTAATTGATAAATCTTACAAAATTCAGAAAACTTGTATAAATCAGAAATCTTCTGTGAGTGTTAAATGTGGGTTAAGAACTATTTGTTTAAATTTAAACAAGTACCATTAAAAATATATCAAGCTGTGAACTGGAAGTATCTTCTCCTTTGTCGGGAGGGATCCCTATCACTCAAGCAGTAGGCATTAGCAGCTAGGCCTCATTGCAGAAACTAGACAGGGAAATAAGCCAGTCCTTGCAGAGCAGGTGTTCATAACACAACCTCCCTTTAGAGAGGGTACCTGGAAATGCCCATATCAGATACAGCTTAAAGAGCTTTGTGACCAGGGTACCAAACACAATCACACCTTAAATTGTCCCACAAATTCGGCCCAACCTGTTGAGTGCTTCAAGTATTTTCTGGTTTTAGAGTCGTAGAATCATACAGCACAGAAACAGCCCTTTCAGCCCAACTAGTTTATGCCAAGATTCTCATCTGCACAGACTTGACCTATATCCTGTCTTCAGGTATTTTTGGTTTTGATGGATGAATTGTCCACTGTAAATTACCCTGTTACAGAAAGTCACATAGGAGTTGAAGGGCATTTATGTGAGAGGGGGAATGGGAATGATGTGATTGGACTGGGGACCAGTGGATAATGGGTTCTCTCTTATTTTTGTTGTTCATCTTGCTGGAGTGGCTTGGGTCGGACTGTCAGTAGGTAAGGCCTGGCCGCTGACAAGCTTTCTTGTGAGCACTGTGGACATTTCTCCCTGCCTGTGTTACCATGTTAGATCCACACTACTGCTTCCAGCGTAGTTCCAAAGTCACAGAGCATGGAAACGGGCAATTCGAGCCACCGATTCCACACTGACCGGCGAACACCTATCCATATTGTCCATCTCCCACTCTCAACCCACAGCTGCCAAAGTGGTCATTTAAGTGCTTCTCCAATGACTCTGCTTCCACCACTCTGGCAGTGTGTTCCAGGTAGTCACCTCTCTGGATAAAAAAGTGTCCACTAAATTTCGGCCCTCTTCCCCTACAACCTGTGGTTTTACTGAACTCTGGAGTAGGGAAATGTTCCCTTTCACCTGCTCTATCTGCGCCCCTCATTATTTTAGATGTCTCTGCCATGTCTTGCACAGGTGATGGTGTCACAGTGCTGCTGAGTGGGTGCATCCTCACCAGTGCAGGACAGCAAGATAACTTGGTGATTCCTGCGGTTAAGCTCAGATCGAGAAGCTAATCCTACTTGAGAAAATTAATGCTCTGCTTAACGGCTCTTGCACTGAGGCAAAAAAAAATCAACAGATGGCAAAGGACCCTGTTGCCTGTTGAAGTACGAACCAGAGTTTAGCATTTACTCTTTACAAGAGGCTTGCTTTGAGAACCTAGTAACAAACCAGTGATTGGCTCGAAATCTAACTCCTTGGTTTGACAGACATTCTCCTTCCATTTCACATCCCAGGAGTTTAGCAGAGAACACAAGCTGAAGGATTGAGGCAGAGGCTGAATACACAATGAGCTCCCAGTACTCTGCATTCACCACTCAGCACACTCTCCCCCACCAGAGGGGGAACAAGGTCCTTGAGTCACTGCTGAAGTACTCCCTGTGACTGGATGAGAGAGTGGGGATGGTACAAATCCTCTTTGTGACAACTGTATGAAAAAATTAACCCAAAACAGAGAGTGAGCAATCCAATACTATTTTATTTATTGCATGCATTTAAAATGACAGATTATCGATCCAAACTAAGCAAGAAGGATAGATGTTTATTATTGATGCATATTGTCACGTCACTGGAGAAAATAAGGAAAAAATTACTTGAAAACATTAGAGAAATCTGATTATCTGACGTTGAAAGGAAAGGAGCCAGAACAGATGGGGCCTGGACCTAGAACTCCAGCCAAAATGGAGAAGATGGTGACTACTTGTTGGCTCAGCGGTAGGTGGTAAGGCTTAGAGAGAGAAATGATGAGACAATAATAAAAGTTTTTTTTGAGCTAAAGCTGAATTGAATTATAAAAATAAAAAGCAACATGTTTGGTAGTATGGCCTGTTAATAAAGTTTAATGATAACTTAATGACATCTCTTTTGCTGAAGGTATGATGCCTTTAGATGTGAATGATAAGCAAGAATATATGCAGCCAGTTAATCGTGACATAGGGCTAAAATGACCCAGATCATTTCAAGCTTTGGTGCTTATTAGTGACATTGCGATGGCTCATGAGATTGACTAACCATACACACATTGCAATAAGAACAGTCTCAATGATAACTTTGCACTGAGAAGAATTCGATCCAATCTGAGCTTTAAATTGGAGATCAATGAGAGGTGTCCCCTCTCATTTATCTGGATTAACTCCCTTTAGGTAATAGATCCAGGATATCACAGTGGACGTCCCCTCTGACTGCGGACAGGACACCACCAACTTGCCGATGACGGGTGATCTTGGAGTGTTAGCGCTTGCTTCAAAGCTGACAGTCACAAAGTGGCTTTTCTTCGGCCGAAGTGTCTCTGTGGACTTGCAGGCAAACATTGGATTGTCCGGCTGGAAGGAGAAGGTCTTGACCTGCGGAAAGATGTTCTTAAATGGGATGGAAGTGGTGGAACCGGCTCGAATAGTGAAGGGGCCCTGAGGTTTGGCGGGAAGGCAGAAGCCAAACAAGGGTATGCTGTACTTGCCCCCAATGGGAGAGACAATGTTGAGAGTGGCTCTGGATTCACCGAGTTGCAGAGGCTCATAGGTCACGTCCACACTCACTTCTGAGCCTCCTGGGGAGGCTGGGTGGACGGTGATACTCTTGTCCACCAGGAATTCGGCATTGTCAACCTGTGGAAAGAAACTTACAGTTATCTTCGATGACAAAGAAGAAGAAGATAGAATTTACAATGGAACAGTCCTTTGGCTCATGATGTCGGTCCAAATACAATGCTCAGCTGAAATAAATCTCTTCTCCCTGAATATCCTTCCATTCCTTGCATATCCAAAAGCCTCATGAACATTACCGTGCAACTTACCTCTACCAGCCATTCCAGTCACCCACAATCTCTGTAAAAATTTTAACTTTCCCCCTGTCCTGGTGTATTTGACAGTAAACAGGCAAGAAGACTGTTTATCTCTTCCTTTCATAATTTTATAAACTTCTAACAGGTCTCCTCTCAGTCTTTGATAAGCCAGAGAGAACAACTCAAGTTTGTCCAACTTCTGGTAGTAGGTGCCCTCTAATCCAGGCAACACCCTGGTAAACCATTTCTGCATCTTTAGGTGCTGCAGAAAGTACTATTCCATATGTCGTAACGAAACCCAATTTTCCTCGGGATCAATAAAGTATATCTGTCTGTCTGTCTGCATCCCATAACAATTAACAATTTGAAAGATGAAAAGGTATTTTAAAGGCATGATGAGGCAACCATGGCTGACAAGGGAAGTAAAAGCCAGCAAAAAAGCAAAAGAGAGGGCATATAACATAGCAAAATTAGTGGGAAGTTAGGGATTTGGGAAGCTTTTAAAAACCAGCAGAAAACTATAAGGAGAGAAAAGATGAAATATAAAGGTAAGCTAGCCAATGACATAAAAGGATCTCAAAACATTTTACAAATATATAAAGATTAATAGAGAAGCAAGAGAAGATCCCCACCACTGGAAAGCAATGCTGTAGTGGTAGAAATGACAGACAAAAAGAAATGGCAGATGAATGTAATAAGCACTTTGCGTCAGTCTTCACTGTGGGAGACACCAGCAGTGTGCCAGAACTTCATCAGGGTGTGTGCCGAGTGTGGGTGCTATTACTAACAAGAGGTTGCTTTGGAAGCTGAAAGGTCTGAAGTTAGATTTCACCTGGACCAAATAGACTACATCCCAGGGTTCTGAAGCAGGTACATGAAGAGATCATGGAGGCATTAGTTATGATCATTCAAGGATCACTAGATTCTAGAATGGTTCTGCGGGACTGTGAAATTGCAAATGCCACTCCACTCTTCAAGAAGCGGGGAGGCAGAGGAAAGGAAGTTATGGCCAGTTAGCTTGATATCAGAGGCTGAAAAGATGTTGAAGTCCATTATTAAGGATGACGTTTTAGGGTTCTTGGAGGTATATGGTAAAGTAGGCCAATGTCATCATGGTTTCAAGGCCTGACAAATCTTTTTGAATTCTTTGAGGAAATAACAGACAGGACTGACAAAGGAACAACTTAGAACATTGAACAGTACAGCACAGTACAGGCCCTTCGGCCCAATGTTGTGCCGACCTTCAAACCCTGCCTCCCATATAACCCCCCACCTTAAATTCCTCCATATACCTGTCCAGTAGTCTCTTAAACTTCACTAGTGTATCTGCCTCCACCACTGACTCAGGCAGTTCCACACACCAACCACTCTCTGAGTGAAAAACCTTCCTCTAATATCCTCCTTGAACTTCCCTCCCCTTACCTTAAAGCCATGTCCTCTTGTACTGAGCAGTGGTGCCCTGGGGAGGAGGCTCTGGCTGTCCACTCTGTCTATTCCTCTTAATATCTTGTACACCTCTATCATGTCTCCTCTCATCCTCCTTCTCTCCAAAGAGTAAAGCCCTAGCTCCCTTAATCTCTGATCATAATCCATACTCTCTAGACCAGGCAGCATCCTGGTAAATCTCCTCTCTTCCCTTTCCAATGCTTCCATATCCTTCCTATAGTGAGGCAACCAGAACTGGACACAATTCTCTAAGTGTGGCCTAACTAGATTTTTATAGAGCTGCATCATTACATCGCGTCTCTTAAACTCTATTCCTCGACTTATGAAAGCTAACACCCCATAAGCTTTCCTAACTAGCCTATCTACCTGTGAGGCAACTTTCAGGGATCTGTGGACATGTACCCCCAGATCCCTCTGCTCCTCCACACTACCAGGCATCCTGCCATTTACTTTGTACTCTGCCTTGGAGTTTGTCCTTCCAAAGTGTACCACCTCACACTTCTCCGGGTTGAACTCCAGCTGCTACTTCTCAGCCCACTTCTGCATCCTATCAATGTCTCTCCGCAATCTTCGACAATCCTTTACACTGTCTACAACACCACCAACCTTTGTGTCATCTGCAAACTTGCCAACCCACCCTTCTACCCCCACATCCAGGTTGTTAATAAAAATCACAAAAAGTAGAGGTCCCAGAACAGATCCTTGTGGGACACCACTAGTCACAACCCTCCAATCTGAATGTACTCCCTCCACCACAACCCTCTGCCTTCTGCAGGCAAGCCAATTCTGAATCCACCTGGCCAAACTTCCCTGGATCCCATGCCTTCTGACTTCCTGAATAAGCCTAACGTGTGGAACCTTGTCAAATGTCTTACTAAAATCCATGTAGATCACATCCACTGCACTACCCTCATCTATATGCCTGGGCACCTCCTCAAAGAACTCTGTCAGGCTTGTAGATGTTGTGAACTTGGATTTTCAGAAGACTTTGACAAGATGCCACATATGAGGCTGCTTAATAAGAGCCCATGGTACTACAGAAGATTGTCTGACTGGCAAGAGGCAAAGAGTGGAAATGAAGGGGCCTTTTCTGGTTGGTGGCCAGTGACTAGTGGTGTTCCACTGGGATCGGCATTGAGAACACTTCTTTTCACATTATATGTCAGCAATTTCGATGACGGAGTTGATGGATTTATGGCAAAGTTTGTAGATAATACAATGATAGGTGGGGGGGGGGCAGGTCGTGTTGTGGAAGCAGAGTCTGCAGAAGGACTCGGCCAGATTTGGGGACTGGGAAAAGAAGTGGCAGATAAAATATTGTGTAGGGAAGTATTTCATCATGCACTTTGGTAGAAGGAACAAAGGTATGTTATCTAAATGAGGAGCAAATTCAGAATGCAGGGTTGCAAAGGGACTTAGGTGTCCTTGTGCAAGATTCCCTAGAGGTGAACTTGCAGGTTGAGTTGGTAGTAAGGAAGGCAAATACAATGTTAGCATCCATTTTGAGAGGACTAGAGTATAAGAGCAAGGATGTAATACTTTGGCTTCATAAGGCATTTGTCAGGTCATACTTCAGAGTACTGTGAGCAGTTTTGGGCTCTTTATCAATGAAAAGATATGCTGAGATTGGAGAGGGTCCAGAGGATGTTCATGAGAATGATTCTGGGAATGAAAAAGTTGGCACATGAATAACTTCTGATGGCTCTGGGCCTGTACTTGTTGGAGTTTAGGAGAATGAAGGGGTATCTCATTGAAACCTACTGAATATTGAAAAGCCTGGACAGTGGATGTGGACAGGAGTTTTCTATAATGGAAGAGCTTAGGACCAGAGCGCAGTTTTCATCTCCACTGGTACTGTCTGTTGTTCCCATCCCCACTGGCACTGTCTGTTGCTTCCCTCTCCACTGGCACTGTCTGTTGTTTCCCTCTCCACTGACACTGTCTGTTGTTTCCATCTCCACTGGCACTGTCTGTTGGTTCCCTCTCCACTGGCACTGTCTGTTGTTTCCCCCTCTCCACTGGTACCGTCTGTTGTTTCCATCTCCACTGGCACTGTCTGTTGTTTCCCTCTCCACTGGCACTGTCTGTTGTTTCCATCTCCACTGGCACTGTCTGTTGTTTCCCCCTCTCCACTGGCACTGTCTGTTGTTTCCATCTCCACTGGCACTGTCTGTTGTTTCCCTCTCCACTGGCACTGTCTGTTGTTTCCATCTCCACTGGCACTGTCTGTTGTTTCCCTCTCCACTGGCACTGTCTGTTGTTTCCCTCTCCACTGACACTGTCTGTTGTTTCCATCTCCACTGGTACTGTCTGTTGTTCCCATCCCCACTGGCACTGTCTGTTGCTTCCCTCTCCACTGGCACTGTCTGTTGTTTCCCTCTCCACTGACACTGTCTGTTGTTTCCATCTCCACTGGCACTGTCTGTTGTTTCCCTCTCCACTGGCACTGTCTGTTGTTTCCCTCTCCACTGGCACTGTCTGTTGTTTCCCCCTCTCCACTGGCACTGTCTGTTGTTTACATCTCCACTGGCACTGTCTGTTGTTTCCCTCTCCACTGGCACTGTCTGTTGTTTCCCTCTCCACTGGCACTGTCTGTTGTTTCCATCTCCACTGGCACTGTCTGTTGTTTCCCTCTCCACTGGCACTGTCTGTTGTTTCCCTCTCCACTGGCACTGTCTGTTGTTTCCATCTCCACTGGCACTGTCTGTTGTTTCCCTCTCCACTGGCACTGTCTGTTGTTTCCCTCTCCACTGGTACTGTCTGTTGTTTCCATCTCCACTGGCACTGCCTGTTGTTTCCCTCTCCACTGGCACTGTCTGTTGTTTCCCTCTCCACTGGCACTGTCTGTTGAGTGTTTCCAGCATTTTTGGTTCTGATTTCTCCAAGAGACTTCCTAACCATGTCTTGAGTTGGGCAATATCCTGCCTCAGTTAGCAGTCACGGAGAGATATGGAGAGATATGGAGAGAAATGGAGAGAAGCCCTTCATCCCATTGAGTCTTTGCTTTGATTGGATTAATCCTACACTAATCCAATTTTATTCTCCCTACATTCCCAAGAGCTCCTTACCCCCAACCCTCAGGTTCACGCACCACCTGCACACTAGGGGCAATTCACAGGGGCCAATTAACCTAACATCCAGCATGTCTTTGGGATGTGTGATAATTACATGTAGAAGATAGAAACTCCACACAGAGAGTGCAAAGGTCAGGATTGAACCCAAATATCCAGTACGCTTGGCCACTCTGTGTCCTCATTTTCCTTCTCAAATCAGGGTCACAGAGAAGTTTCATGGATGACTGCTCCGTGCTGACGGATAAACAGAGTACTGCTGCAACATACTTGGCTTTTGGTCGGCAGTCTATGGCCCCAACTCACCAGCTGGATCCTGATGGGCAAACCCCACTTCCCACTCCCTGGCCTCACTCCCAGAAAGCTAACTCCATCACATCCCAGTTTTACCATCTATTAAAAACTGTCAAGGGCTTATTGAAAATATTTAAAAATACTCAATGAAATTAATAAAATTAATCATTCTTGGAAAACTGACAAAATTAAAGATGCTGAGCATCAAATTAAAATAACCAAAGTCAGTTCAAGTGGAGGAATTGACTGGTAACATACCAGCTTCCCTCACCGATGCTCCTCCTGCCTGAAGAGCAGGTGGTCTCTGGAGCTGTTCCAGGTCTCCCTGTGAGGGTTTAGCGTACACATGTGGTGTCCAGGCAGAAAGGTGGTGACCAGGGACCATAAAAAGACCAGGACTTAAGATGATGGGAGGTTTCCATGATGGGGATGGACAGCCAATGGCCCCCACACTGTACCTTTGCATTATGGAGGGGATGTCTGAACAGAAGAGTGTCCATATTATGGCAAGTGTTGTCAGAGATACCAAGGAATGCAGGAACATTGTTTCCTGAAAGTGGCAACACGGGTGGGCAAGGTGGTGAAGAAGGTATCTGGCACACTTGCCGTTAGTGGTCTGGGTGCGGAGGTGTCATATTAAATGTGTTGGAGTACTGCATGCGGTTGTCGTTGCCCTGCTATAGAGAGCTAGAAAGGTTTTACAAGGATGTTACAGGGACCGAGACTTAGTTTATAGGCTAGGACCTTTTGTCCCTGGATTGTTGGAGGTTGAGGATTGACCTTGTACAAGTTTGAGGGGTGGAAGGCCACAGTAGGAAAATCCAAAACTAGGTTTAAAGGGAGAGGGCAGAGATTAAAGGGGACCTGAGGTGCGAAGTTTTCACACAGACGGTGGTGGGTATATAGAATGAGCAGCCATTCAGGTGGGTACAGTTACAATACTCAGAAGAAATTTGGACAGGTACTGTGCATGGATAGGAAAAGTTTAAAGAGAAATGGGCCAATTAGGTCTAATTTAGGTAGTCAGCACAGATGAGTTGGGCTGAAGTTGACTCCACACCTCCCTCAGCAGTCAGCTTGAATCCTATGTCCAGTCTCTGAAGCATATTCTGAACCCACACCCTTCTGTCTCAGAAATCACAACGGAAGTGCCAAATACTAGACAGCAAAGGTGAGAGGGAAAGACTTAAAGGTAATTTGTGAGGCCGATTTCTTTAATGCAGCAAATGAAAGGTATCTGGAACATGTTGCCTAGGGAGGTGGTGGAAAATGATAAGACCAAAATGGTTAGGAGGCATTTAGAGAGGAATATGTATGGAGGGACATGAACCACGTGCAGGCAGATGGAATTAGTTTGCATTGGCATGAAGATTGGTGGGCCAACGAGCCTGTTCCTGTGCTTTATCCTACATTGTCCTACAGCTACTTCCAAGCCACAGTTGATTCATCCTAATGACCCTCCCATGTCTGACATACCGCAAACATGTTGACTGGCGTGTAGCCTTTACCTTGCAATGGTACTCAAGCTTCTGACGGGAGAGGTTGGTAAACTTGGCGCCAAGGACCTGGCAACTGCCAAGGGTGGTACGGAAGTACACAGGCCTCTCGTGCCCAGCGGGCCCCGCTCTCAACACCAATTCATACTGGAAGGTTCCCAGCTCATTGTTGTTCAATGTGAGGCGGCCGCTGCTTTCACCCTCTCTCAGGGGCTGGTATTCAAAGGTCAGTACACCCTGTAAACAAAAACAGAGCACAGTATAACATAATGAGGGAAAACATGGCAACCTGTTATCGGAGAGATTGTCCGGGGTTCAGGGTCAAACAAAATGTGAAAACAAAGAAAGGGTGCAGAAGTTGTAAATCTAAAATAAAAACAGAAAATGCCAGAAGCACTCAGGAAACAGAGTTAAGTTATAAGATTGAAGACCCTTTATCAAATCCAGGAAGGGGTCAGAAAAAGCAGCAGGGAGGGTGGGGAAGAGGGATGTTTCCAATGGTGTAATGCAAGGGTGATCCTGGGGACAAGGTGAAAACAATGACGTCTGGTCAGTAAGTGAGCCAGAGCTGCCAGACAGTGAGAACACGGACAAAAGTATAAGAAGTTGTGAAATGCAGAGCAGAAACAAAGAATAAAAATAAAAATAGCAGACCAACACTTGACCCGCTAGAGAAAGAACAAAACACAAATCATGCAAACCATTGAAGCGAACAAGAGCATTCTGATTCAAAATTGAGTCCTCAGATCCGAACTGTAGAGTAGCCAGGAGCAGGCCCAAGGCCTCACTTCTCAGTTCATCATGTTAGCGGGCATGGAGCGGTCTTCCTAGCCTCAGCGCCGTGGAGATAGCCATCGCTAAGAACGAGTGAAATTAGGTTTGCTTGTGATGGCAAGAAACTGTAGAGTTGAGGAGCCAGCTCAGCACATCATGGACATCATGTAGTCTTTTAACATCTCTGGACTACTTTTACTGCGCCCATGGTCTGTTTTTTTTTATTAATTATGCGATTGTTTGCACTGTTGTAACGATATGTTGTAAATATGTGGTTTTGTGCAGGTCTTGTAGCTTTAGGTTTTGGTCTTGTTTTGTCTGGTGGATTTGGGGCTCCTTTCCAGGGAACGCGCTAAGATGGTAGCGCGATATTAATACGCAGCAGCCTCTCTGGACTCTGGATTGGGGATTGCCAAACGTTATGTGGATTTTCCGGTGTAGTCTGCTTTGTCATATGCTTTTGTGATATCATTCTGGAGGAACATTGTCTCATTTTTTAACTGCATTGCATTTGTGGTTTCTAAATGACAATAAACTGAATCTGAATCTCTATGGACTCTGTCTATACTTCTCACTGTCTCTCTTTAGCGTCCAACATCATTAAAGACCTCAGCAATCCCGGACATTTTCTTTTCCCTTCTCTCGTCTTGTAGATGATAAAAAAAGCCTGAAAGCATATATCACCAGACACAAGGACAGCTTCTACTGCACTGTTATTAGGATATTGAACTGGCCTCTAGTACAATAAGATGCTTCACAATCTACCTCATTATGACCTTATTGTTTACTTGCACTGCATTTTCTCTGCAGCTGTATTCTGCATTCAGTTATTGTTTTACCTTGTACTACCTCATAGCTTTATGTAATAGTTCAATCTGCAGGAACGGTATGCAAGACAAGGATTAGATTATACTTCCGTATGTTAGGTCAATAACCCAATTCTATTTCCAATCACTGACCTACATTCCCACAGAGCTCCCTGTAATTTATAGAAATATGACAACACAAATCCTCTCTTAAATTTTATAGAACATTTTTCAAAACAGTTATAACAATAATAGAAAATTGTTTTGTGGTATTGTTAATAACTGGATATAGAAATTATTCCATTAGTTAAATTATGGGTGGTAGAATGAATATTTGAAGCCAAGGATGCCTACCAACTTGAGCATTCCTTTTTTTCTCTTCTACGTCCTGGGAAAAAACACAGGAACTTGAAAGCCTGGACAACCAGATTGAAGAACAGTTTCCACCCCAGTGCTCTCAGGCTCCTGAACCAATCACCTCTTTCACATTGCCATCTGGTAGTGTTTTCATGTTCTCGGGCTCTTAACTCTCCCTCTGTTCGAACATAAAACATACAGCACATTCCAGTCCCTTCAGCACACAATGTTGTGCCAACCATGTAACTTACTCTAGAAGCTGCATAGCCCTCGATTTTTATGAACATAACAAATAGGAACAGGAGTAGGCCATCTGGCCCATCGAGCCTGCTCCACCATTCAATAGGATCATGGCTGATCTGGCCATGGACTCATCTCCACCTACCTGCCTTTTCCCCATAACCCTTAATTCCCCTACTATGCAACAATCTATCTAACCTTGTCTTAAATATATTTACTGAGGTAGCCTCCACTGCTTCATTGGGCAGAGAATTCCACAGATTCACCACTCTCTGGGAAAAACAGTTCCTCCTCATCTCCGTCCTAAATCTACTCCCCTGAACCTTCAGGTTATGTCCCTTTGTTCTAGTCTCACCTACTAGAGGATACAACTTTCTCGTCTCTATCTTACCATTCCTTCCATAATTTTATATGCTTCTATAAGATCTCCTCTCATTCTTCTGAATTCCAGTGAGTGTAGTCCCAGGTGACTCCATTTCTCCTCATAGTCTAACACCCTCATCTCTGGAATCAACCTGGTGAACTTCCTCTGCACTGTCTCCCAAGACAGTAAGTCCTTCCTCAAGCAAGAGACCAGAACTCTACGCAGTACTCCAGGTGTGGCCTCACCAGTACCCTGTACAGTTGCAGCACAACCTCCCTGCTCTTAAATTCAATCCCTCTAGCAATGAAGGCCAACATTCCATTTGCCTTCTTGATAGCCTGCTTCACCTGCAAACCAACTTTTTGTGATTCATGCACAAACACCCCCAAGTCCCTCTGCACAGCAGCACGCTGCATTTTTTTACCATTTGAATCATAATCTGCTTTCATGTATCCTTCCAAAGTGGATGACCTTACATTGTACTCCATCTGCCAGAGCCCTGCCCACTCACTTAACCTATCTATATCTCTCTGCAGACTCTCCGTATTCTCTGCACAAATTGCTTTTCCACTCAATTTAGTATCATCAGCAATTTTAGATACACTACCCTCAGTCCCCTCTTCCAGATCATTAAAGTATATCATGAACATTTGCAGGGCCAGCACTGACCCTTGTGACACAGCGCTCACCACTGATTGCCAACCAGAGAAACACCCATGTATCCCAATGCTCAGTTTTCTATTAGTTAACCAATCCTCTTTCCAAGCTATTACATCACCCTCAGCTCTACGCTTTCTTATCTTATGTATAAGTCTTTTATGTGGCACCTTATTGAATGCCTTCTGGAAATCCAACTCCAGGTGCCTATCGTAGTTCTATGTACCTATCTAAGACTCCATTGTATATGCCTCCACCACGCTCGATGCACCCGCCATGAACTCTGAGATCTGTAGAGCAAGGACCTGCTGTTTACTGGAGGTTTACTACTTGGTGAGAGATCATCAGGCATGGGCTTTCAAACGTTGAACAATAAAGCCAACACAAAATTAAGTTAATAGCAAATTTGTAGTTTCAACTTTTGCTGAGTAGCTTAAGGTGAGAGTCAAAGAAAATAATATACATACTTGGTTGTTGCACTTTTTGCACTATCTCACAAGGTACTGCAGTCTTTGTACTGCAGTGCTCAACGCCGTGTTAATTATTACCACGTATACGCAAACAACGAATTGCTTTGCAGCCTGGGGTATGTGACAATAAACTCATTAATTGGAATAAAGCAATTATAGAAAGTTTGTGCCACGTGATACAACATGGTTATTATGAAAAGCTTCACAACCTGTGATGCATCACTCTACATACATTTCAGAACCTGTGATGCATCACTTCCTTACTTGCTGATGGAGAAGACTGCCCAACCACAGTTCTAGGGAGTAAGAGCCATTACATAACCTCAATACTGCCTGTACAAGTCATTCTCCAATCTTTGCAGTCCATTCGCAAATGTTTTGTCACCACACGAGGAGACATCATCAGTGTGCTGTTCACTCATGGTACGTCCTCCAAATGCTTGACCTTTATCTACTTATCAGCCAGTTGTTTGGTCATCAGCTCTGCTCTTCAAGACTGCTTTGAGCACACTGACTGGCACATGTTCAGGGAGGCTGCAACCGATGGCAACTCTATCAACTTAGAGGAGTACACGACATCAGTGATTAGCTACATCAGCAAGTGCATTGATAACATCACTGTGTCCAAGACCGTCACTACACTCGCTAACCAGAAGCCATGGATGACCGTGGAGATGCATGCGCTGCTGAAGACCCATGACTCCGCCTTCAGAGCAGGCGACAAGGCAGCTCTAACAACAGCAAGGGCCAAACTGTCCCGAGCCATCAGAAGGGCAAAGCGTGCACATGCCCAGAAAATCCACAGCCACTTCCAGGACAGTGGCGACACGCGGCGCATGTGGAAGGGCATCCAGGACATCACCAACTACAGGACAACATCACCTGACTGTGCGGGGGGTGCCTCCCTCCCAGATGCGCTGAACAACTTCTACACTCATTTTGAGGCAGAAAATCACGTGGTGGCGAGGAAGTCCACCCCTCCTACAAATGACCAGGTGCAGTGTCTCACCATGGCCGATGTGAGGCCAACCTTATGCAGGGTCAACCCACGGAAGGCTACTGGACCAGACAACATCCCTGGTAGAGTGCTCAGAGGATGTGCAGACCAACTAGCAGATGTTCTCCCCGACATCTTCAACATCTCCCTGAGCAGCGCTGTCGTTCCAACGTGATTCAAGGCCGCCACCATCGTCCCCATGCTAAAGATGTCTTCAGTGTTCTGCCTCAATGACAACCGTCCCATTGCACTCACATCCATCATCATGAAGTGTTTTGAGAGGCTCATCATGAGGCATATCAAGACCCTGCTGCCCTCCTCACTGGACCCCCTGCAGTTTGCGTACCGTCCCAACCGTTCAACAGATGACGCCATTGCCATCACCCTCCACCTGGCCCTAACCCACCTGGACAAAAAAGACATGTATGTTCAGATGCTGTTCATAGACTTCAGTTCAGCATTCAACACAATCATCCCTCAGAAACTGATTGAAAAGCTGAGCCTACTGGGCCTGAACACCTCCCTCTGCAACTGGATCCTAGACTTCCTGACTGGGAGACCTCAGTCAGTCCGGATCAGGAGCAGCATCTCCAACACCATCACACTGAGCACAGGGGCTCCCCAGGGTTTCATGCTCAGTCCACTGCTGTTCACTCTGCTGACCCACGACTGTGCTGCAACACACAGCTCGAACCACATCATCAAATTTGCCGATGACACGACCGTGGTGGGTCTCATCAGCAAGAACGACGAGTCAGCTTACAGGGAGGAGGTGCAGCGGCTAACGGACTGGTGCAGAGCCAACAAGCTGTCTCTGAATGTGAACAAAACAAAAGAATTGGTTGTTGACTTTAGGAGGGCACGGAGCGACCACTCCCCACTGAACATTGACGGCTCCTCGGTAGAGATCGTTAAGAGCACCAAATTTCTTGGTGTTCACCTGACGGAGAATCTCATCTGGTCCCTCAACACCAGCTCCATAGCAAAGGAAGCCCAGCAGCGTCTCCACTTTCTGCAAAGGCTGAGGAAAGTCCATCTCCCCCCCCCCCCCCCCACAAATCCTCATCACATTCTGCAGGGGTTGTATTGAGAGCATCCTGAGCAGCTGCATCACTGCCTGGTTTGGAAATTGCACCATCTCGGATCGCAAGACCCTGCAGCAGATAGTGAGGTCAGCTGAGAAGATCATCGGGGTCTCTCTTCCCGCCATCACGGACATTTACACTACACACTGCATCTGCAAAGCAAACAGCATTATGAAGGACCCCACGCACCCCTTGCCATCTGGGAAAAGGCACTGAAGCATTCAGGCTCTCACGACCAGACTATGTAACAGTTTCTTCCCCCAAGCTGAAAGACTCCTCAATACCCAGAGCCTGGACTGACACCAACTTACTGCCCTCTACTGTGCCTATTGTTCTGTTTATTATTTATTGTAATGCCTGCACTGTTTTGTGCACTTCATGCAGTCCTGGGTAGGTCTGTAGTCTAGTGTCGTTCTTTTATGTTGTTTTACGTAGTTCAGTGTAATTTTTGTATTGTTTCATGTAGCACCATGGTCCTGAAAAACATTGTCTCATTTTTGCTGTGTACTGTACCAGCAGTTATGGTTGAAATGATAATAAAAAGTGATTTGACTTGACTTGATGGAAGCTCAGTTGTAGACAGGGAGGGAGGTTTCATCGCCGTATGGCTGTGTGGCAAACTCTATGTTTCGTCTGGAATTTTGCCTGCATTGGCTTACAAATGGGATTGAGGTCTACATGTCTGTTTACGGAGTTCTTTGTAGAAAACTGTGCTTCAAGGAATTCTCTTGCTTGCCATGATTTTCACTGATGCCCAGTCAAATTTGTGCCCCTCTCAATCTTCATGGGTAGAGACTAGGGAGAATTGGTCATGCCACTTAACAGACTGTTAAGTAACAATTGAGCTTCTGTAATGACAACCAATCAACTGGCTGATAAATAGATAAAGGCCAAGCATTCAGAGGGCACACTACAAGCATACTGACGATGGCTCCTAGTCTGGTGATGAAACATTTGCAAATGGATTGCCAAGATCAGAGAGCAACTCAACCACCCGAGCTACACATTTTCCGAGTTATTTCCAGGCCATTCTCCCGCTACAATCTCAGTGCTGATGTAGGGTCTCAACATTGAACATTGTCCATCTATTTGCCTTCACAAATGTTGCCTGACCAACTGAGTTCTGCAACAGTTCGCTTCTTGCTGTGTTTTGTGCTGACTAGTGTCAACAGCCCAGATTCCTATTGCTTTTACCTTGGCCTGTGGTGGGACTATCAGTTGTGCTGGGAGAATGATGTCCGTCAGTTTACACTCGGTGCTGAATACAGTTGGGACAGTGAGTGGGTTTTCAACTTCCACCATGCCGGAGGTACTCTGACGAACTGGCGCCGTCAACTCAATGGTGCTGATTATCCCAGGAGGTGTCGACTTAATGTTTAGAATGTAGAACAGATATTCAAGAGTGGTCTCATTACGGAAGATCATCTGTAGAGACAGAATATGAACATTTTAATCCCTTCTCTTCTCCTCACCTCCCTCTGGTGTTCCCCTTTCCCTTTCTCCCATGGTGACTTCCTTGTCCTATCAGTTTCCTTCTTCTTCAGCCTTTACCTCTTCCACCTCCTCCCAAGTTCTCATTAAGCCCCTCCTCCCCCACCCACACTCTTTGCCTCTCACCTCCCTCCCCCCACCTTTCTTACTCTGGCTTCTTCCCCCTTCCTTTCTAGTACTGATGAAGGGTCTCAGTGTGAAACGTTGACTGTTTATTCCTCTGATTAGATGCTCCCTGACCTGCTGAGTTTCTCCAGCAATATATGTGTGCTGCTCAGAACATGAAAAGTTTCAGTCTAGACACCAGTTAAACACAAGCTAAATTTCTGAACACTGAACAAACCCAATTTTCTTTCTTTAATCATTCCAGTTTGATGCATTCTGAATTGTATGAATCACATTCATTATGTATTCCCTGAACAGCTTTAACAAAACAAGTCAGCATGTGTCCTTGTTTCACATTATCCGTGAGGACCACCATTCCTGTTGGTTATCTACCACAATATCACGTCAGGAACACTGGGCTAGTCAGCCGCAGAATCACAGGCAGGGGAACAGCAGGAAAGTGTGAAGAATCACTGGGATCCAGGAAGTATGAGTCAATACTAATGAAGAACTTGCAGAGGGAGAGGTTGTGCAAAGAATTCCCAATGTGAAGAATCAGGGAGGTGACAAATGAGAGACCTGCCACTAGAAACAATCTCATTTCACATTTTAAACATCTGTATTAAATGTCTCCAATAAATTCCCTGGCGTGAGGCAACGTGGCCATCCTTACTCACCTTCACTGAGATGTTTGTCTCCTTGTAACTGTAGAAGTTGAGCCTGTAGTCCCGCTGGGAAGATCCAGGAACATCTACATAGTCCAGGCCTTTCAACGTGGTGGTGTTCTCCAACCATTCCGGCTTGATCAGCTCTGTGATGGCTCGGAACCTATTTGCCACATGACAGTAATGAAGAATGCAGTTTAACTCTCACTTGTGTGCATTCTCCCCTGGAAAGATCATCATTTCATCCCTGTCTGAGTTTGAATTAGGTTAATGTTCCACTGTACCAGTACATATCCAATGCCTCACTCAGGTGACCAGCCAGACTAAAACAGTGAAATTCAGGCACTGACCAATTTTATTTTGAAACATCGCAAAAGGCAAAGCTTAGAGTGGGGGTTGCAATAGAAAAGGGTGATGTGAGAGGCCAGGAGAACCACTGTGGGGCATGAGGAAAAGAAAGGACTGGGAATGGAACTGGAGTACAGAGAGAGGCTGAAAGTGGAACTTTCAGTATGATCAGTCTATAACAATGATAATAGGTGCAAGAATGGGACTATCAGCTACTGTGTTTGTTCTGCTAATTAATAGGTTTAAGCCTGATCTTTTACCTCAGCATTTCTTTCCTGCACCTTCCTGATATCCTAGATTTCCCAGATATTAAAAATCTACTGACCCAGTCATGCATTTGGTAGAGCTGCTGTCTCACACCCCCTGATATCCTGGTTCAATATTGACCTCCAAAGTTTTCCCCATGACTACACAGATCTTCTCTGGGCTTCCCAAAGATAAACGTGCATAGGTTAATTGGCCTCTGTAAATGGTGCAGTTGAGCAGCATAATCTGTGGGGAATTTGAGGACAATCTGGGGAGAATAAACAGGGATGAGTGTAAATGGCAGTCGTTTGTTGACACGGATGTTTGGCAAGAGGCTATGACTCTACGATTTCAGCTCAACCATACTCATCTATTCTCTAATTCAAAAATCCCCAAATCCCTGGAACAGTTGGTGTAGGCCCAAAGCCTCAGTCTCAAGTTCATTATATAGTGGGGCAAGCCAGCACAAACTCACAAAGTGCATAGCAGTGGGAGCAGACTCCCAGCCATAGTTCTGTGGGGAGCGGAGTGAATATCATGGGACAGAATACAAAATCGGTCTGACCCTCACCTCCGTCCTGACACCTAGCCTTTCCAGTTTATCTGGGCCAATGTTTAAAATATCCGAACACTGGGTCATGCCCCAGCGCAGGGGCTAGACCTCACTAGCCTAAAGCCGTTCTCGACATCTCTGAATCAGCTCGCTGCTTAGACTGTTTAGGTGGATAGGCACCAAAACTTCTCCACCTCGACTCATCTTCGAATCGCTTGATCCAACTCCAACACGATCTCTGAAATCGCCTCGAACACAGTACGCCCTGACTTTGCAATGCACCAGCACAGCTCATCCTTCGAGTCACCTCCACCTCTGGTTGCCTCATCATTGTTTGCGGTGATAGTTTACCACAATTTATTTACTTCTAAAAAGTGTAACTAATGATGTTTTTAGCCTTGTTAGCTACCAGTAAGTTGTCGCACAGCTTCAGTAGTGCCAGCTTAAACCGGGAGTTTTCTCTGCCTAAAGTAATGGAATGTCTTACCTACTTTGTTTGATCTATTTCCTTTTTACCAATGTTAAGTTCCTCTGCCACAGTTCACATTAGCAGCTGCTATTTTGCTTTTCTCTTTTTACTTAGTCATCGATATTCTTGCAGTCTGTTTCCTTCTGTCCCAACAGCCCTCTCACGTATTCTCTTTTTCCCTTTCCTCATCAATAGCTTGGTCTCTTCCTCAATCCTGAAACTTTCCCAACCATAAGCTTATTGCTTTCTTTGGTAACGTTTTATAAATACTTTCTTTTGATCTAATACTATCCTTAACTTTCTGGATCAATTTTTTTTCTAGACTTAAAAGGATATTTATCATTTCAAAGCCATGTCTGTAATTCTATAAATATCACTCTTGCTTTCCAATCTCCCATTGACAGCTTAGAACTCATGCCTCTGTAGCTTGCATTATCGAGATTGAAGATCCCAGTTTCAGAATGAACTAAAATTAATGTAAGTTTTATATAAAGTTCCATTGTGTAATGATTGTTAAATCTTAAACAACAGTTTAATAGTAAAGCAGCAAGTAACCCTTTCTCATTGCGTCACACTGGGTGTAAAACAGCCTGTAACCTAGACTTCTCTGCTCCATAAATCAACGTTCACAAACCAGGGCTGAGTTACCTTGGCCGGTTTATAACCATCTCGGCCCTTCTAGTCCGTGCCGAGCGCTTACTCTCACAAATTAAAAAACACATTTCTACGTAAAGACTCTGATATTATAATTAATTTGCCATGTGCATGCATGACCCCTGTATAAAAGGCATTTGAATATTGATATTTGAATACTTGGGCCCTGTATACAAGGCATTTTAATATTAATATTTGAATACTTGGTCCCTGTATAAAAGGCATTTGAGTATTAATATTTGAATACTTGGAGTCCTGTACACAAGGCATTTTAATATTAATATTTGAATTCCTGGGGTCCTGTATAAAAGGCATTTGAATATTAATATTTGAATACTTGGAGTCCTGTATACAAGGTAATTGAGTATTAATATTTGAATACTTGGGCCCTGTATACAAGGCATTTTAATATTAATATTTGAATTCCTGGGGTCCTGTATAAAAGGCATTTGAATATTAATATTTGAATACTTGGGGCCCTGTATACAAGACATTTTAATATTAATATTTGAATACTTGGTCCCTGTATAAAAGGCAATTGAATATTAATATTTGAATCCTTGGGCCCTGTATACAAAGCATTTGAATATTAATATTTGACTACTTGGGCCCTGTAAACAAGATATTTGAATACTTGGAGTCCTGTATACAAGGTATTTGAATATTAATATTTGAATCCTTGGGCCCTGTATACAAAGCATTTGAATATTAATATTTGACTACTTGGGCCCTGTAAACAAGATATTTGAATACTTGGAGTCCTGTATACAAGGTATTTGAATATTAATATTTGAATACTTGGGGCCCTGTATACAAGGCATTTTAATATTAATATTTGAATACTTGGTCCCTGTATAAAAGGCAATTGAATATTAATATTTGAATCCTTGGGCCCTGTATACAAAGCATTTGAATATTAATATTTGACTACTTGGGCCCTGTAAACAAGATATTTGAATACTTGGAGTCCTGTATACAAGGTATTTGAATATTAATATTTGAATCCTTGGGCCCTGTATACAAAGCATTTGAATATTAATATTTGACTACTTGGGCCCTGTAAACAAGATATTTGAATACTTGGAGTCCTGTATACAAGGTATTTGAATATTAATATTTGAATACTTGGGGCCCTGTATACAAGGCATTTTAATATTAATATTTGAATACTTGGTCCCTGTATAAAAGGCAATTGAATATTAATATTTGAATCCTTGGGCCCTGTATACAAAGCATTTGAATATTAATATTTGACTACTTGGGCCCTGTAAACAAGATATTTGAATATTAATATTTGAATACTTGGGCCTTGTATACTAGGCATTTTAATATTAATATTTGAATGCCTGGGGCCCTGTATACAAGGCATTTGAATATTAATATTTTAATACGGGCCCTGTATACTAGGCATTTTAATAATAATATTTGAATTCCTGGGGCCCTGTATACAAGGCATTTTAATATTAATATTTTAATAGTTGGGCCCTGTATACAAGGTATTTGAATATTAATATTTGAATACTTGGGGCCCTGTATACAAGGCATTTGAATATTAATATTTGAATACTTGGGGCCCTGTATACAAGGCATTTGAATATTAATATTTTAATACGGGCCCTGTATACAAGGCATTTGAATATTAATATTTTAATACGGGGTCCTGTATACAAGGCATTTGAATATTAATATTTGAATACTTGGGGTCCTGTATACAAGGCATTTGAATATTAATATTTTAATACGGGCCCTGTATACTAGGCATTTTAATATTAATATTTGAATTCCTGGGGCCCTGTATACAAGGCATTTGAATATTAATATTATAATACTTGGGCCCTGTATACAAGGCACTTGAATATTAATATTTGAATACGGGGTCCTGTATACAAGGCATTTGAATATTAATATTTGAATACGGGCCCTGTATACAAGGCATTTGAATATTAATATTTGAATACGGGGTCCTGTATACAAGGCATTTGAATATTAATATTTGAATACGGGCCCTGTATACAAGGCATTTGAATATTAATATTTGAATACGGGGTCCTGTATACAAGGCATTTGAATATTAATATTTGAATACGGGGTCCTGTATACAAGGCATTTGAATATTAATATTTGAATACGGGCCCTGTATACAAGGCATTTGAATATTAATATTTGAATACGGGTTCCTGTATACAAGGCATTTGAATATTAATATTTGAATACGGGGTCCTGTATACAAGGCATTTGAATATTAATATTTGAATACGGGGCCCTGTATACAAGGCATTTGAATATTAATATTTGAATACATGGGGTCCTGTATACAAGGCATTTGAATATTAATATTTGAATACTTGGGGTCCTGTATACAAGGCATTTGAATATTAATATTTGAATATGGGGCCCTGTATACAAGGCATTTGAATATTAATATTTGAATACTTGGGGTCCTGTATACAAGGCATTTTAATATTAATATTTGAATACGGGGTCCTGTATACAAGGCATTTGAATATTAATATTTGAATACGGAGCCCTGTATACAAGGCATTTGAATATTAATATTTGAATACGGGGTCCTGTATACAAGGCATTTGAATATTAATATTTGAATACGGGGCCCTGTATACAAGGCATTTGAATATTAATATTTGAATACGGGGCCCTGTATACAAGGCATTTGAATATTAATATTTGAATATGGGGCCCTGTATACAAGGCATTTTAATATTAATATTTGAATACTTGGGCCCTGTATACAAGGCATTTGAATATTAATATTTGAATACTTGGGGTCCTGTATACAAGGCATTTGAATATTAATATTTGAATACTTGGGCCCTGTATACAAGGCATTTTAATATTAATATTTGAATACGGGGTCCTGTATACAAGGTCACCAGTGCTTTTTGCTCCTTCTTTCTTTGCTCTACTCAAACTCACTCTGCTTTCATTTCTGAACACTCATTATTTCTCTACATCGCCATTTTCTCCATTCTTAAAAATATGGCTAATCTTCCTTTTTTCCATTTTGTTTTTCTCTTCTAAAAATTAAGCATCTTGGAATATTTAATGTACAGTCTTAGTTGCTTTGAAACCACATCTTTGGATCATAACCTTGTGTGCTATTAATTCACTCACCTTGTTTAAAATTCTGTCTCCTTTCACATAGATACCTTTAATTTGTCCTTTGTCATTTCTGCTGCTCTGACTCTAATTGGAGGCAATCTATTATGTTTGCATGGGTGGTCTTTCCCTGACAAACTCCAATAGTCATTACCTATTACACTACCTGTATAAAGCCTTTCTCCTTTCTCTTTAACTTCCAAAATTTCAACCAGCACCCCACCTGTATCTGAGCCCTAGTTATGCAAATCATTAGGCTGTTGGTCACAGTTTCATATTAAACAAAACCTGTTCTCCCACACAAATATTTTATCCTTGCATTCATCAAGGATTTAGGATCAATTTTATTCACCATGTATTCAGAAAATGCTGGTGTGATGGTTAGGGTATGACATGCAACAGAAAACAACATTCAACAATTACATAGAAAAAAGAATTATGTATAATGAACTTACAAATATAGATATGGAATAAAATGTACATAAAAAGTAATGTGTATTTGCAATACATGTTATAAAAAGCGTTATAGAAAGTGGCCTGAAGTGTTTCCAGTGCCAGGCAGTGACAGGGGAAATAGATGGAGGTTATTTGGAGGGTACTGACTAGAATGGTTAATCAGATTAACTGCTGAGGCAAAGAAACTTTAAGGAAAATGTGAAGTTTTGGTTTAATAGAAATGTAGTGTTTTCCAGAAGGGAGATGTTGAAGAAGGCAGTTTACCGGGTGTGGAGTCTCTGCAGTGAATTTACCGGGTGGGGAGTCTCTGCAGTGAATTTACCGGGTGTGGAGTCTCTGCAGTGAATTTACCGGGTGTGGAGTCTCTGCAGTGAATTTACCGGGTGTGGAGTCTCTGCAGTGAATTTACCGGGTGTGGAGTCTCTGCAGTGAATTTACCGGGTGTGGAGTCTCTGCAGTGAATTTACCGAGTGGGGAGAGACTACAGTGAATTTACCAGGTGGGGAGTGTCTGCAGTGAATTTACCGGGTGTGGAGTCTCTGCAGTGAATTTACCGGGTGGGGAGAGACTGCAGTGAATTTACTGAGTGGGGAGTCTCTGCAGTGAATTTACCGGGTGGGGAGTCTCTGCTGTGAATTTACCGGGTGTGGAGTCTCTGCAGTGAATTTACCGGGTGTGGAGTCTCTGCAGTGAATTTATCGGGTGTGGAGTCTCTGCAGTGAATTTACCGGGTGTGGAGTCTCTGCAGTGAATTTACCGGGTGTGGAGTCTCTGCAGTGAATTTACTGAGTGGGGAGAGACTGCAGTGAATTTACCAGGTGGGGAGTGTCTGCAGTGAATTTACCGGGTGTGGAGTCTCTGCAGTGAATTTACCGGGTGGGGAGAGACTGCAGTGAATTTACTGAGTGGGGAGTCTCTGCAGTGAATTTACCTGGTGTGGAGTCTCTGCAGTGAATTTACCGGGTGTGGAGTCTCTGCAGTGAATTTACCGAGTGGGGAGTCTCTGCAGTGAATTTACCGGGTGGGGAGTCTCTGCAGTGAATTTACCAGGTGGGGAGTCTCTGCTGTGAATTTACCGGGTGGGGAGTCTCTGCAGTGAATTTACCAGGTGGGGAGTCTCTGCTGTGAATTTACCGGGTGGGGAGTGTCTGCAGTGAATTTACCGAGTGGGGAGTCTCTGCAGTGAATTTACCAGGTGGGGAGTCTCTGCTGTGAATTTACCAGGTGGGGAGTCTCTGCTGTGAATTTACCTGGTGTGGAGTCTCTGCAGTGAATTTACCGGGTGTGGAGTCTCTGCAGTGAATTTACCGAGTGGGGAGTCTCTGCAGTGAATTTACCAGGTGGGGAGTCTCTGCAGTGAATTCACCGGGTGTGGAGTCTCTGCAGTGAATTTACCGGGTGGGGAGTCTCTGCAGTGAATTTACCAGGTGGGGAGTCTCTGCTGTGAATTTACCGGGTGGGGAGTCTCTGCAGTGAATTTACCGGGTGGGGAGTCTCTGCAGTGAATTTACCAGGTGGGGAGTCTCTGCTGTGAATTTACCGGGTGGGGAGTGTCTGCAGTGAATTTACCGAGTGGGGAGTCTCTGCAGTGAATTTACCGGGTGTGGAGTCTCTGCAGTGAATTTACCGAGTGGGGAGAGACTGCAGTGAATTTACCGGGTGGGGAGTCTCTGCTGTGAATTTACCGGGTGGGGAGACTCTGCAGTGAATTTAGCGAGTGGGGAGAGACTGCAGTGAATTTACCGGGTGGGGAGTCTCTGCAGTGAATTTACCGAGTGGGGAGAGACTGCAGTGAATTTACTGGGTGGGGAGTCTCTGCTGTGAATTTACCGGGTGGGGAGTCTCTGCAGTGAATTTAGCGAGTGGGGAGAGACTGCAGTGAATTTACCGGGTGGGGAGTCTCTGCAGTGAATTTACCGAGTGGGGAGAGACTGCAGTGAATTTACCGGGTGGGGAGTTTCTGCAGTGAATTTACCGGGTGGGGAGTGTCTGCAGTGAATTTACCGGGTGGGGAGTCTCTGCAGTGAATTTACCGGGTGGGGAGTCTCTGCTGTGAATTTACCTGGTGTGGAGTCTCTGCAGTGAATTTACCGGGTGTGGAGTCTCTGCAGTGAATTTACCGGGTGTGGAGTCTCTGCAGTGAATTTACCGGGTGGGGAGAGACTGCAGTGAATTTACCGGGTGGGGAGTGTCTGCTGTGAATTTACCGGGTGGGGAGAGACTGCAGTGAATTTACCGGGTGTGGAGTCTCTGCAGTGAATTTAGCGAGTGGGGAGTGTCTGCAGTGAATTTACCGGGTGGGGAGTGTCTGCTGTGAATTTACCAGGTGGGGAGTGTCTGCAGTGAATTTACCGAGTGGGGGAGTGTCTGCTGTGAATTTACCGAGTGGGGAGTGTCTGCTGTGAATTTACCAGGTGGGGTGTGTCTGCAGTGAATTTAGCGAGTGGGGAGTGTCTGCAGTGAATTTACCGGGTGGGGAGTCTCTGCAGTGAATTTACCGGGTGGGGAGAGACTGCAGTGAATTTACTGAGTGGGGAGTCTCTGCAGTGAATTTACCAGGTGGGGGGTCTCTGCTGTGAATTTACCGGGTGTGGAGTCTCTGCAGTGAATTTACCGGGTGTGGAGTCTCTGCAGTGAATTTACCAGGTGAGGAGTGTCGGCAGTGAATTTACCGGGTGGGGGGTGTCTGCAGTGAATTTACCAGGCGGGGAGTCTCTGCTGTGAATTTACTGAGTGTGGAGTCTCTGCTGTGAATTTACCGGGTGGGGGGTGTCTGCAGTGAATTTACTGGGTGGGGGGTCTCTGCTGTGAATTTACCGGGTGTGGAGTCTCTGCAGTGAATTTACTGAGTGGGGAGTCTCGGCAGTGAATTTACCGGGTGGGGGGTGTCTGCTGTGAATTTACCGGGTGGGGAGTGTCTGCTGTGAATTTACTGAGTGGGGAGTCTCGGCAGTGAATTTACTGGGTGGGGAGTGTCTGCTGTGAATTTACCGGGTGGGGAGTGTCTGCTGTGAATTTACTGAGTGGGGAGTCTCGGCAGTGAATTTACTGGGTGGGGAGTGTCTGCTGTGAATTTACCGGGTGGGGAGAGACTGCAGTGAATTTACCGGGTGTGGAGTCTCTGCAGTGAATTTACTGAGTGGGGAGTCTCGGCAGTGAATTTACCGGGTGGGGGGTGTCTGCAGTGAATTTACCGGGTGGGGAGTCTCTGCAGTGAATTTACTGAGTGGGGAGTCTCTGCAGTGAATTTACCGGGTGGGGAGTCTCTGCAGTGAATTTACCGGGTGGGGAGTGTCTGCTGTGAATTTACCGGGTGGGGAGTCTCTGCAGTGAATTTACCGGGTGGGGAGTGTCTGCAGTGAATTTACCGGGTGGGGTGTCTCTGCTGTGAATTTACCGGGTGGGGGGTCTCTGCTGTGAATTTACCGGGTGTGGAGTCTCTGCAGTGAATTTACCGGGTGGGGAGAGACTGCAGTGAATTTACCGGGTGTGGAGTCTCTGCAGTGAATTTACTGAGTGGGGAGTCTCGGCAGTGAATTTACCGGGTGGGGGGTGTCTGCAGTGAATTTACCGGGTGGGGAGTCTCTGCAGTGAATTTACCGGGTGGGGAGTCTCTGCAGTGAATTTACCGGGTGTGGAGTCTCTGCAGTGAATTTACCGAGTGGGGAGTGTCTGCTGTGAATTTACCAGGTGGGGAGTGTCTGCAGTGAATTTACCGAGTGGGGGAGTGTCTGCTGTGAATTTACCGAGTGGGGAGTGTCTGCTGTGAATTTACCAGGTGGGGTGTGTCTGCAGTGAATTTACCGAGTGGGGGAGTGTCTGCTGTGAATTTACCGAGTGGGGAGTGTGTGCAGTGAATTTACCGGGTGGGGGGTCTCTGCTGTGAATTTACCGAGTGGGGAGTCTCTGCAGTGAATTTACCGGGTGGGGAGTGTCTGCAGTGAATTTACTGAGTGGGGAGTCTCTGCAGTGAATTTACTGAGTGGGGAGTCTCTGCAGTGAATTTACCGGGTGGGGAGTCTCTGCAGTGAATTTACCGGGTGGGGAGTGTCTGCTGTGAATTTACCGGGTGGGGAGTCTCTGCAGTGAATTTACCGGGTGGGGAGTGTCTGCAGTGAATTTACCGGGTGGGGTGTCTCTGCTGTGAATTTACCGGGTGGGGAGTGTCTGCTGTGAATTTACCGGGTGGGGAGTGTCTGCAGTGAATTTACCGGGTGGGGAGTTTCTGCAGTGAATTTACCGGGTGGGGAGTGTCTGCAGTGAATTTACCGGGTGGGGAGTCTCTGCTGTGAATTTACCGGGTGGGGAGTCTCTGCAGTGAATTTACCGGGTGGGGAGTCTCTGCTGTGAATTTACCGGGTGGGGGAGTGTCTGCTGTGAATTTACCGAGTGGGGAGTGTCTGCAGTGAATTTACCGGGTGGGGAGTCTCTGCAGTGAATTTACCGGGTGTGGAGTCTCTGCAGTGAATTTACCGGGTGGAGGGTCTGTTGGTGGGACAGCTTATGCTAGCTTTCATATGCTGCACCAAACTAGACAGTAAAAGCTGATGTGAACCTGCCCTCTATGATCTCGTGTAGAATTGCACCCACATGTTCTGTGGAAGATGGAGTTTTACGAATTACCATTTCCATAATTTTAGTAATCCAGTGTTGACTCACAAGAAGCTAGATGTACAATTTTCTTTATTTCACTTCCTACCCTGGCTGTATGTACCTTTCCCAGAATTCTCCCCCACTGCTGTGAACAGCCTGCAAAACTCCAGTTCTACCTTGGACTACAGTGCCTATTAAAACACAAAACAAATGATTGCATAAATATTCACCCCCATCAAATCAGTATTTAGTACTGCCTCCTTTGGTAGCAATTACAGCCTGGAGTACGTGTCGATAGGTCTCTCTTAGCTTTGAATATCTGGACACCGCAATTTATCCCCATTCTTCTTTACCCGACTGCTCGTGCCCTGCCATATTGCGTGGGAATCAAGCCCAGCTATAAATTCTCAATTGCATTGATGTCTGCACTCTGACTTGGCCACTCCAGGACATTAACTTTGCAGTTTTAGGCCATTCCAGTATAGCTTCAGCTTTATGTTTGGGATCACTGTCTTGCTGGAAAAGGAATCCTCCCAAATCACGGTTCTCTTGCATTGGGTTTTCCTGCAGGATTTCCCTGTAAATTGCTGCATACATTTTACCCTCTACCTTCACAGGCCTTCCAGTGCCTGCTGCAGTGAAGCATGATGCAGCCACCACTATACATCACAGGAGGCAAACACAGCATTTAGTCTGATGGCCAAAAAGCTCAATTTTGGTTTCTCTGATCATAGAATCTTCTTTCAGGGGCTTCAGAGTCTCCCAAATGCCTTCAGACAAACTAGCTGATCTGAGTTCTTTCAACAGCATCTTTCCCTTTGTCACTCTGTCATAAAGCTATGACTGGTGCAACAGTTGTTGTATGCGCAGTCTCTCCCATCTCAGTCTCTGAAGTTTGTAACTCCAGGAAGTCATAGACCTCTTGGTGACGCCACTCACCAACTACACAGTCACTCAGGTTTTGAGGATGACTTGCTCTAAGTCGGATGTACAGCTGTGCCATTCTTTCCATTTTTAATGAATGATTTAACTGTATTCCAAGGGATATTCATAGAAACATAGAAAACCTACAGCACAATACAGGCCCTTTGGCCCACAAAGCTGTGCCAAACATGTACTTACTTTAGAAATTACCCAGGGTTACCCAGAGCCCTCTACTTTTCTAAGCTCTATGTATCTATGCAGGAGTCTCTTAAAAGACCCTATCGTTTACACCTCCACCGTCATCACTGGCAGCCCATTCCACACACTCCTACTCTCTGCGTAAAAAACTTACCTCAGCTTACCCGCTGAGTGTGGGTAGGTGGGACTAGGTGAGATTAAGAGTTCGGCATGGACTAGGAGGGCCGAGATGGCCTGTTTCTGTGCTGTGATTGTTATATGGTTATAACATCTCCTCTGTACCTGCTTCCAAGCACTTTAAAATTGTGCCCTCTCGTGTTAGCCATTTCAGCTCTGGGGAGAAACCTCCGACTATCCACACGATCAATGCCTCTCGTCATCTTATACACCTCTATCAAGTCACCTTTCATCCTCCATCGCTCCAAGGAGAAAAGGCCAAGTTCACTCAACCTATTCTCATAAGGCATGCTCCCCAATCCAAGCAACATCCTTGTAAATCTCCTCTCCACCTTATCTATGGTTTCCACATCCTTCCTGTAGTGAGGTGACCAGAACTGAGCATAGTACTCCAAGTGGGGTCTGACCAGGGTCCTATATAGCTGCAACATTACCTCTCGGCTCCTAAACTCAATCCCACGGTTGAAGTAGACCAATATGCCTTCTTAACCACACAAGCAATCTGTGCAGCAGCTTTGATTGTCCTATGAACTCAGGCCCCAATATCCCTCTGATCCTCCACACTGCCAAGAGTCTTGCCATTAATGCTATATTCTGCCATCATATTTGACCTACCAGAATGAATCACTTCACACTTATCTGGGGCGAACTCCATCTGCCACTTCTCAGCCCAGTTTTGTATTGCATCAATGTCCCACTGTAATCTCTGACAGCCCTCCACACTATCCACAATATCCCCAATGTTTGTGTCATCAGCAAATTTACGAACAGATCCCTCCACTTCCTCATCCAGGTCATTTGTGAAAATCATGTAGACAAGTGGTCCAAACCAGTTCCCTGAGGCACCCAAGCAGTAGGGGTCCCAGAACAAATCCCTGAGGCACACCACTGATGACCGACCTCCATGTAGAATATGACCCGTCTAGAACCACTCTGTCTTCTGTGGGCAAGCCAGTTCTGGATCCACAAAGCAATGTCCCCTTGGATCCCATGCCTCCTTACTTTCTCAATGAGCCTCACATGGGGTACCTTATCAATGCCTTGCTGAAATCCATATACACTACACCTACTGCTCTTCCTTCATCAATGTGTTTAGTCACATCCTCAAAGAATTCAGTCAGGCTCATAAGGCACAACCTGCCCTTGACAAAGCCATGCTGACTCACTGGTCTATCACTTCCCGAGCTATCTCTATTCCCTTTCTTGAATAAAGGAACAACATCTGCAACCCTTCAGTCCTCTGGAACATCTCCCATCTGCATTGATGATGCAAGATCTTTGCCAGAGGCTCAGGAATCTCCTCCCTCACCTCCCACAGTAGTCTGGCATACATCTCATCTGTTCCCAGAGACTTATCCAACTTGATGCTTTCCAAAAGCTCCAGCACATCCTCTTTCTTAATGTCTATATGCTCAAGCTTTTCAGTCCGCTGTATGTCAACCCTACAATCGCCAAGGTCCTTTTCCGTAGTGAATACAGACAGACATACTTTATTGATCCCGAGGGAAATTGGGTTTCGTTACAGTTGAACCAACCAAGAATAGTGTAGAGATATAGCAATATAAAACCATAAATAATTAAATAATAATAAGTAAATTTTGCCAAGTGGAAATAAGTCCAGGACCAGTCAATTGGCTCAGGGTGTCTGACACTCTGAGGGAGGAGCTGTAAAGTTTGATGGCCACAGGCAGGAACGACTTCCTATGATGCTCAGTGTTGCATCTCGGTGGAATGAGTCTCTGGCTGAACGTACTCCTGTGCCTAACCAGTACATTATGGAGTGGATGGGAGACATTGTCCAAGATGGCATGCGACTTGGACAGCATCCTCTTTTCAGACACCACCATCAGAGAGTCCAGTTCCACCCCCACAACATCACTGGCCTTACGAATGAGTTTGTTGATTCTGTTGGTGTCTGCTACCCTCAGCCTGCTGCCCCAGCACACAACAGCAAACATGATAGCACTGGCCACCGCAGACTCGTAGAACATCCTCAGCATCGTCTGGCAGATGTTAAAGGACCTCAGTCTCCTCAGGAAATAGAGACAGCTCTGACCCTTCTTGTAGACAGCCTCAGTGTTCTTTGACCAGTCCAGTTGATTGTCAATTCGTATCCCCAGGTACTTGTAATCCTCCACCATGTCCACACTGATCCCTTGGATGGTAACAGGGGTCACCGGTGCCTTAGCCCTCCTCAGGTCCACCACCAGCTCCTTAGTCTTTTTCACATTAAGCTGCAGATGATTCTGCTCACACCATGTGACAAAGTTTCCCACCGTAGCCCTGTACTCCATCTCATCTCCCTTGCTGATGCATCCAACTATGGCAGAGTCATCAGAAAACTTCTGAAGATGGCAAAACTCTGTGCAGTAGTTGAAGTCCGAGGTGTAGATGGTGAAGAGAAAGGGAGAAAGGAGAGTCCCCTGTGGAGCCTCAGTGCTGCTGACCACTCTGTCTGACACACAGTGTTGCAAGCGCATGTACTGTGGTCTGCCAGTCAGGTAATCAATAATCCATGACACCAGGGAAGCATCCAGCTGCATCACTGTCAGCTTCTCACCCAGCAGAGCAGGGCGGATGGTGTTGAACGCACTGGAGAAGTCAAAAACCATGACCCTCACAGTGCTCGCCGGCTTGTCCAGGTGGATGTAGACACAGTTCCGCAGGTAGACGATGGCATCCTCAACTCCTAGTTGGGGCTGGTAGGCGAACTTGAGGGGGTCTAAGTGGGGCCTAACCCTAGGCCGGAGCTGCTCTAGAACAGGTTTCTCCAGGGTCTTCATGATGTGGGAGGCCAATGCCACCGGTCTGTAGTCATTGGACCCACTGGGGCGCGGCGTCTTCAGTACAGGAACGAGGCAGGACATCTTCCACAGCACAGAAACCCTCTGGAGACTCAGGCTCAGGTTGAAGACATGGTGAAGGATAGATCCTATGTGCCCCCACATAGCTGGGGGGCACAGACTTTGAGCACCCTGGGGCTGACACCATCCAGGCCTGCAGCCTTGCTTGGGTGGAGACGTTTCAGCTGTCTTCTCATCTGTTCAGCTGTGAAGCCCACCGTGGTGGTTTCAGATGTGGGAGGGGTGTAGTCACGAGAGCAGGGTGGGGGGCTGTGAGGAGGGGTAGGATGGGAGAGTGGAGTATGTGTTGATTGGGGGCTGACAACAGATTAATAATGTGGGGGATGGGCAGGGGCCACAGTGTCAAATCTATTGAAGAACAGGTTAAGTTCGTTGTCCCTGTCCACACTGCCTTCAGCTCCTCAGTTGCTAGTTTGCCAGAACCCAGTGATGGTCCTCATCCCACTCCAGACCTCTCTCATGTTGTTCTGCTGGAGTTTCCGCTCAAGCTTCCTCCTATACCTGTCAGGTCCCTCTGTATTGTCCTCAGCTCCTCCCTATATCCATCTCTAAACACCCTTTTTTTAACTGAAGGGAAGTATTAATTAAGTATCTCCACTATCTCCTCCAGTTCCATACACACTTTTCCACTGTCACACTTGATCGGTTCTATTCTCAAATGTCTTACATAAGAAAAAGAACAAGAAATAGGAGCAGGAGTAGGCCATCTGGCCCATCGAGCCTGCCCCACCATTCAATAAGATCATGGCTGATCTGTCCGTAAACTCCGCTCCATCTACCTGCCTTTTCCCCACAACCCTTAATTCCCCTACTATGTAAAAATCTATCTTACTGTTTCTTAAATATATTTAGTGAAGAAGCCTCAACTGCTTTCCTAGGCAGAGAATTCCACAGATTCACCACTCTCTGGAAAAAGTTTCTCCTCATCTCCGTCCTAAATCTTCTCCCCTGAATCTTGAGGCCATGTCCCCTAGTTCTAGTCTCACCTACCAATGGAAACAACTTTCCCTCTTCTATCTTATCTATCCCTTTCAAAATTTGGATGCTTCTATAAGGTCCCCTCTCATTCTTCTGAATTCCAAAGAGTATCGTTCCAGGTGACTCAATCTCTCCTCATAGGTTAACCGCTTCATCCCTGGAATAAACCTAGTGAACCTCCTCTGCACTGCCTCCAAAGCTGGTATATCCTTCCTCTTGTTCTTCACATACTTGTAGAATGTCTTGGGGTTTTCCTTAATCCTGCTCGGCAAGGCCTTCTCATGGTCCTTTCTGGCTCTCCTAATTTCATTCTTAAGCTCCTTCCTGCTAGGCTTATAATTTTATTGATCTCTATCATTACCTTTCATAAGCATTTTTTTCTTGACTAGATTTTTAACAGTCTTTGTACACCATAGTTCCTGTACCCTACCATCCTTCTATCTAATTGGAACATACCTGTGGAGAATGCCACACAAATATCCCCTGAATATTTGCCACATTTCTGCCATATATTTCCCTGAAAACATCTGCTCCCAATTTATGCTTCCAAGTTCCTGCCTGATAGCTTCATATTTCTCTTTGCAGCAATTAAACGCTTTCCTAACTTGTCTGTCCCTAACCTGCTCCAATGCTATGGTAAAGGAGACAGAATTGTGATTACAGTCTCCATAATGCTCTCCCATTGACCTGACACCTGATCAGGTTCATTTCCCAATACCACGTCAAGTACAGCCTCTCCTCCTGTAGGCTTATCTACATATTGTGTCAAGAAACCTTTCTGAACACACCTAACAAACTCCACCCCATTTAAACCCCTGCCCTAAGGAGATGCTAATCAATATTTGGGAAATAAAAATCCCCAGCGTGAATACCCTGTTATTATTGCACTTTTCCAGAACCTGTCTCCTATCTGCTCCTCGATGTCCCTGTTACTACTGGGTGGTCTATAAAAAACACCCAGTAGAGTTATTGACCCCTTCCTGTTTCTAACTTCCACCCACAGAAACTCAGTAGACAACCCCTCCATGACTTCCTCCTTTTCTGCAGCCGTGACACTATCTCTGATCAACAGTGCCACATCCCCACCTCTTTTGCCTCCCTCCCTGTCCTTTCTGAAATCTAATTAACCATTCCTGCCCTTAATGGCCACAACATCATCGCTTCAAGTACTGATCTACGCTCTAAGCTCATCCGCTTTGTTCATGATACTCCACGCATTAAAATAGACACATCTCAAACTATCGGTCTGAGCATACCCCTTCTTTATCACCTGCCTATCCTTCCTCTCACACCGTCTACAAGCTTTCTCTATTTGTGAGCCAACCGCCCCTTCCTCCGTCTCTTCAGTTCAGTTCCCACCCCCCAGCGATTTTAGTTTAAACTCTCCTCAATAGCCTTAGCAAACCTCCCTGCTAGGATACTGGTGCCCTTCAGATTCAAATGCAACCTGGCCTTTTTGTACAGGTCACACCTTCCCCAAAAGAGGTCCCAATGATCCAGAAATCTGAATCCCTGCCCCCTGCTCCAATCCCTCAGCCACGCATTTACTCCCCACCTCATCCTATTCCTATTCTCACTGTCACGTGGCACAGGCAATAAGCTCGCGATTACTACATTTGCAGTCCTGCTTCTCAACTTCCTTCCTAACTCTCTGTAATCTGTTTCAAGGACCTTTTCCTACCTATGTCGTTGGTACCAATATTTACCATGACCTCTGGCTGTTTACCTTCCCGCTTCAGGAAATCATGGATGCAATCAGAAACATCCTGGACCCTGGAAGCAGCTGAGGTTTTTTCACTAAATATATTTAAGAAACAGTTAGATCAGATTTTACATGGTAAGGGAATTAAGGATTATGGGGTAAAGGCAGGTAGATGGAGCTGATGGAGATCAGCCATGATCTAATTGAATGGTGGGGCAGGCTTGATGGTCCAAATGGCCTACTCCTGCTCCTATTTTTTATGTTCTTATTATGTTCTGGCACCTGGGAGGCAAACTACCATCCGTGTTTCTTTCCTGCGTCCACAGAATCGCCTGTCTGACCCCCTAACTATAGCGTTCCCTATCAGTACTGCCACCCTCTTTCTTTCCCTACCCTTCTGAGCCGCAGGGCCAGACCACCCCCGCACCAGCAGTACTCAAACAGGAGTACTTATTGTTAAGTGAAACAGCCACAGGGGTATTCTCTAGTATCTGATTCTTGCCCTTCCCTCTCCTGACTGTTACCCACTTATCTATCGCCTGAGGCCCTGGTGATAACTCCTCTCTATTACCTCCTCACTTCTCCTGACCAGACGATGGACATTGAGCTGCATCTCCAGTTCCCTAACCCGTTCTCTAAGGAGCTGTAGCTTGACACACCTGGCGCAGATGTGGCTGTCCGGGAAGCTGGGAGTCTCCCAGACATCCCACATCTGACACCCAGTACAGAACTCCGGCCTCACAGTCATACTTCCAATTCTTCACAAGTAACTTACCTGGCCTCGAACCGTTATCGGCAAAGCCCTGTTGAACCATAGCTCTCCTACTCTGTCTCCCTCTACTCCTCTAACACCCGCTCTATAAAGCTGTCTTCTTTTGAATCTTTCTCGCTGGCCTAACTCGCTAACGTCCACACGCTTGCGCAGTCGTGCCTTGGTCAAACTGCTGAGGAAAAAACTGTCTTTTTTAAATCCTTCCCGCCGGTCTAACTCGGTGACTTGCAAATTTTCTTGCATCCATCTCCTGATCTGTACTTTTCAATAACCATTTTGCAGAGTTGCTTGGTGTGTTCTTGTCTTATGGTGTAGTTTTTGCAAGGATACTGACTCACCAGCAGTTGGACTTTCCAGACACAGGTGTATTTTCACTACAATCAATTGAAACTGCACTGAGACTATCTCCATGTTTCTAATTATGTGTCTCCTGAAACCCATTGGCTGACCAGTGATGATTGGGTGTGTCATATTAAAGAGGATGAATACTTATGCAATCAATTATTTTGTGTTTTATATTTATGACTAATTTAGATCACATCGTCGAGATCTGTTTTCACTTTGACATGAATGAGTCCTTTTCTGATGATCAGTGCAAAAAAGTCAAATCCATTGTGTTTAATTTGCACAATGTTGCAAAACAATAAAACATGAAAACTTCCGGGGGGAGTGAAAGGCTTTGTAATCTCCCTACATTATGTAATTTATATGTTTGTCATGAACAAATACATGAGTAAAACATAGTGTAACAACAATATAACATTTTGTCTCTTGCTGAACTTTCAAGCAATTTATATCCTAAGTATTTATGCCCTTGACAATAAACTTGAACCTGAATCTCTCAGTAGGACTTCCCCCTTAGTCCAACATGGATCGTGACATCTGCCACAACCAAGCCCCTTTCCGGTCCGAAGGAGACATTCTTCACCCTTGCACTAGGTAGGCAGCACAGCAGAAAGCAGTAAATGATCTCCGAACCATTCTCCAATGGGTGTGTGGTAGAACGGCACAGGTTAGATATGATAGCTTGCCTCTGACTTTTGAACATTACATATGTTAATAGCATTGTCTAATTCTGGCTTGTAGCTTTGCCAGCTTGGTCTTTCATTCTGAGGTGTTGCTGGAATTGCCCCTGACATGTCCCCCTGCACTCTTCAGTGAATAAGGGTTGTTCTCTGGTTTGCTACTGACGGTAGGTGAGAAAATCCTGTGCAGGTTATCAGTGAGTATAGTACTGTTGGTGGCTGCCGTGCCTCCTTCATGTCCAGTCCCGAGTTGTCGGATCTGATTACTATGGCAGTAGTACTGCATAATGTCCTGAAAAGCATTTGCACCTCGAACAGGAGTGTGTGGTGGTGACTCCACCCAACAGGAGTGTGTGGTGGTGACTCCACCCAACAGGAGTGTGTGGTGGTCACTCCTACCAACAGGACAGTGTGGTGGTCACTCCTACCAACAGGAGAGTGTGGTGGTCACTCCTACCAACAGGAGTGTGTGGTGGTCACTCCACCCAACAGGAGTGTGTGGTGGTCACTCCTACCAACAGGACAGTGTGGTGGTCACTCCTACCAACAGGATAGTGTGTGGTGGTCACTCCTACCAACAGGATAGTGTGTGGTGGTCACTCCTACAAACAGGACAGTGTGGTGGTCACTCCTACCAACAGGATAGTGTGTGGTGGTCACTCCTACAAACAGGACAGTGTGGTGGTCACTCCTACCAACAGGATAGTGTGTGGTGGTCACTCCTACAAACAGGACAGTGTGGTGGTCACTCCTACCAACAGGATAGTGTGTGGTGGTCACTCCTACAAACAGGACAGTGTGGTGGTCACTCCTACCAACAGGATAGTGTGTGGTGGTCACTCCTACAAACAGGACAGTGTGGTGGTCACTCCTACCAACAGGATAGTGTGTGGTGGTCACTCCTACAAACAGGACAGTGTGGTGGTCACTCCTACCAACAGGATAGTGTGTGGTGGTCACTCCTACAAACAGGACTGTGTGGTGGTCACTCCTACAAACAGAAGTGTCTGGTGGTCACTCCTACAAACAGGACAGTGTGGTGGTCACTCCTACCAACAGGAGTGTGTGGTGGTCACTCCTACCAACAGGAGTGTGTGGTGGTCACTCCTACCAACAGGAGTGTGTGGTGGTCACTCCTACAAACAGGAGTGTCTGGTGGTCACTCCTACCAACAGGAGTGTGTGGTGGTCACTCCACCCAACAGGAGTGTGTGGTGGTCACTCCACCCAACAGGAGTGTGTGGTGGTGACTCCACCCAACAGGAGTGTGTGGTGGTCACTCCTACCAACAGGAGTGTCTGGTGGTCACTCCTACCAACAGGACAGTGTGGTGGTCACTACTACAAACAGGAGTGTGTGGTGGTCACTCCTACAAACAGGACTGTGTGGTGGTCAGTCCTACAAACAGGAGAGTGTGGTGGTCACTCCACCCAACAGGAGAGTGTGGTGGTCACTCCACCCAACAGGAGTGTGTGGTGGTCACTCCTACAAACAGGACTGTGTGGTGGTCAGTCCTACAAACAGGAGGGTGTGGTGGTCACTCCTACCAACAGGAGAGTGTGGTGGACACTCCACCCAACAGGATAGTGTGTGGTGGTCACTCCTACAAACAGGACTGTGCGGTTGTCACTCCTACCAACAGGAGTGTGTGGTGGTCACTCCTACAAACAGGACAGTGTGGTGGTCACTCCTACAATCAGGAGTGTGTGGTGGTCACTCCTACCAACAGGAGTGTGTGGTGGTCACTCCTACCAACAGAACAGTGTGGTGGTCACTCCACCCAACAGGAGTGTGTGGTGGTCACTCCTACCAACAGGACAGTGTGGTGGTCACTCCTACAAACAGGAGTGTGTGGTGGTCACTCCTACCAACAGGACAGTGTGGTGGTCACTCCTACCAACAGGAGTGTGTGGTGGTCACTCCTACCAACAGGACAGTGTGGTGGTCACTCCTACAAACAGGAGTGTGTGGTGGTCACTCCTACCAACAGGAGTGTGTGGTGGTCACTCCACCCAACAGGACAGTGGGATGATGCATCACTCCCCTGTACTGAACCCGTCCGTCACTCTCTTGTTCTGAACACTTTTAATCTCACCCTCTCCCAGTGTGTGGTATCCTCCTGTTTCAAATCGTCCATCAGTGTCCCTGTACCTAAGAAAATCAAGGTAGCATGCCTGCACAATTGGCAACCTGTCACACTCATCTCAATTACAAGCAAATGAGGTGCACATCACACGGCCACGAGCTCATCCTGAGACTAGACTCCATGCGTCATGAGGTGCACATCACACGGCCACGAGCTCACCCTGAGACTAGACTCCATGCATCATGAGGTTCACATCACACGGCCACGAGCTCACCCTGCGACTAGACTCCATGAGGTGCACATCACACGGCCACGAGCTCACCCTGAGACTAGACTCCATGAGGTTCACATCACACGGCCACGAGCTCACCCTGAGACTAGACTCCATGAGGTTCACATCACAAGGCCACGAGCTCACCCTGAGACTAGACTCCATGAGGTTCACATCACACGGCCACGAGCTCACCCTGAGACTAGACTCCATGAGGTGCACATCACACGGCCACGAGCTCACCCTGCGACTAGACTCCATGAGGTTCACATCACACGGCCACGAGCTCACCCTGAGACAAGACTCCATGAGGTGCACATCACACGGCCACGAGCTCATCCTGAGACTAGACTCCATGAGGTTCACATCACACGGCCACGAGCTCACCCTGAGACTAGACTCCATGAGGTTCACATCACACGGCCACGAGCTCACCCTGAGACTAGACTCCATGAGGTTCACATCACACGGCCACGAGCTCACCCTGCGACTAGACTCCATGCGCCATAAGGTGCACATCACACGGCCACGAGCTCACCCTGAGACTAGACTCCATGAGGTTCACATCACACGGCCACGAGCTCACCCTGAGACTAGACTCCATGAGGTTCACATCACACGGCCACGAGCTCACCCTGAGACTAGACTCCATGAGGTTCAGATCACACGGCCACGAGCTCACCCTGAGACTAGACTCCATGCGTCATGAGGTGCACATCACACGGCCACGAGCTCACCCTGAGACTAGACTCCATGAGGTTCACATCACACGGCCACGAGCTCACCCTGAGACTAGACTCCATGAGGTTCACATCACACGGCCACGAGCTCACCCTGAGACTAGACTCCATGAGGTGCACATCACACGGCTACGAGCTCACCCTGAGACTAGACTCCATGAGGTTCACATCACACGGCCACGAGCTCACCATGAGACTAGACTCCATGAGGTTCACATCACACGGCCACGAGCTCACCCTGAGACTAGACTCCATGAGGTTCACATCACACGGCCACGAGCTCACCCTGAGACTAGACTCCATGAGGTGCACATCACACGGCTACGAGCTCATCCTGAGACTAGACTCCATGAGGTTCACATCACACGGCCACGAGCTCACCCTGAGACTAGACTCCATGCGTCATGAGGTTCACATCACACGGCCACGAGCTCACCCTGAGACTAGACTCCATGAGGTTCACATCACACGGCCACGAGCTCACCCTGAGACTAGACTCCATGTGGTTCATATCACACGGCCACGAGCTCACCCTGAGACTAGACTCCATGCGTCATGAGGTTCACATCACACGGCCACGAGCTCACCCTGAGACTAGACTCCATGAGGTTCACATCACACGGCCACGAGCTCACCCTGAGACTAGACTCCATGAGGTTCACATCACACGGCCACGAGCTCACCCTGAGACTAGATTCCATGCATCATGAGGTGCACATCACACGGCCACGAGCTCATCCTGAGACTAGACTCCATGAGGTTCACATCATACGGCCACGAGCTCACCCTGAGACTAGACTCCATGAGGTTCACATCACACGGCCACGAGCTCACCCTGAGACTAGACTCCATGAGGTTCACATCACACGGCCACGAGCTCACCCTGAGACTAGACTCCATGTGGTTCACATCACACGGCCACGAGCTCACCCTGAGACTAGACTCCATGTGGTTCACATCACACGGCCACGAGCTCACCCTGAGACTAGACTCCATGAGGTTCACATCACACGGCCACGAGCTCACCCTGAGACTAGACTCCATGAGGTTCACATCACACGGCCACGAGCTCACCCTGAGACTAGACTCCATGCATCATGAGGTGCACATCACACGGCCACGAGCTCACCCTGAGACTAGACTCCATGAGGTTCACATCACACGGCCACGAGCTCACCCTGAGACTAGACTCCATGAGGTGCACATCACACGGCTACGAGCTCATCCTGAGACTAGACTCCATGAGGTTCACACCACACGGCCACGAGCTCATCCTGAGACTATCCATGAGGTGCACATCACACGGCCACGAGCTCACCCTGAGACTAGACTCCATGCGTCATGAGGTTCACATCACACGGCCACGAGCTCACCCTGAGACTAGACTCCATGTGGTTCACACCACACGGCCACGAGCTCACCCTGAGACTAGACTCCATGTGGTTCACATCACACGGCCACGAGCTCACCCTGAGACTAGACTCCATGAGGTTCACATCACACGGCCACGAGCTCACCCTGAGACTAGACTCCATGCATCATGAGGTGCACATCACACGGCCACGAGCTCACCCTGAGACTAGACTCCATGCATCATGAGGTGCACATCACACGGCCACGAGCTCACCCTGAGACTAGACTCCATGAGGATCACATCACACGGCCATGAGCTCACCCTGAGACTAGACTCCATGAGGTTCACATCACACGGCCACGAGCTCACCCTGAGACTAGACTCCATGTGGTTCACATCACACGGCCACGAGCTCACCCTGAGACTAGACTCCATGAGGTTCACATCACACGGCCACGAGCTCACCCTGAGACTAGACTCCATGAGGTTCACATCACACGGCCACGAGCTCACCCTGAGACTAGACTCCATGAGGTGCACATCACACGGCCACGAGCTCACCCTGAGACTAGAATCCATGAGGTACACATCACACGGCCACGAGCTCATCCTGAGATGAGACTCCATGCATCATGAGGTGCACATCACACGGCCATGAGCTCACCCTGAGACTAGACTCCATGAGGTTCACATCACACGGCCACGAGCTCACCCTGAGACTAGACTCCATGAGGTTCACATCACACGGCCACGAGCTCACCCTGAGACTAGACTCCATGAGGTTCACATCACACGGCCACGAGCTCACCCTGAGACTAGACTCCATGAGGTTCACATCATACGGCCACGAGCTCACCCTGAGACTAGACTCCATCAGGTTCACATCACACGGCCACGAGCTCACCCTGAGACTAGACTCCATGAGGTTCACATCACACGGCCACGAGCTCACCCTGAGACTAGACTCCATGAGGTTCACATCACACGGCCACGAGCTCACCCTGAGACTAGATTCCATGCATCATGAGGTGCACATCACACGGCCACGAGCTCATCCTGAGACTAGACTCCATGAGGTTCACATCATACGGCCACGAGCTCACCCTGAGACTAGACTCCATGAGGTTCACATCACACGGCCACGAGCTCACCCTGAGACTAGACTCCATGAGGTTCACATCACACGGCCACGAGCTCACCCTGAGACTAGACTCCATGCATCATGAGGTGCACATCACACGGCCACGAGCTCATCCTGAGACTAGACTCCATGAGGTGCACATCACACGGCCACGAGCTCACCCTGAGACTAGACTCCATGCGTCATGAGGTTCACATCACACGGCCATGAGCTCATCCTGAGACTAGACTCCATGAATTGCACATCACACGGCCACGAGCTCATCCAGAGACTAGACTCCATGCATCATGAGGTGCATATCACACGGCCACGAGCTCACCCTGAGACTAGACTCCATGAGGTGCACATCACACGGCCACGAGCTCACACTGAGACTAGACTCCATGAGGTGCACATCACACGGCCACGAGCTCACCCTGAGACTAGACTCCATGAGGTGCACATCACACGGCCACGAGCTCACCCTGAGACTAGACTCCATGAGGTGCACATCACACGGCCACGAGCTCACCCTGAGACTAGACTCCATGCGTCATGAGGTGCACATCACACGGCCATGAGCTCACCCTGAGACTAGACTCCATGAGGTTCACATCACACGGCCACGAGCTCAGCCTGAGACTAGACTCCATGAGGTTCACATCACACGGCCACGAGCTCACCCTGAGACTAGACTCCATGCGTCATGAGGTTCACATCACACGGCCACGAGCTCACCCTGAGACTAGACTCCATGAGGTTCACATCACACGGCCACGAGCTCACCCTGAGACTAGACTCCATGCGTCATGAGGTTCACATCACACGGCCACGAGCTCACCCTGAGACTAGACTCCATGAGGTGCACATCACACGGCCACGAGCTCACCCTGAGACTAGACTCCATGAGGTTCACATCACACGGCCACGAGCTCACCCTGAGACTAGACTCCATGAGGTGCACATCACACGGCTACGAGCTCATCCTGAGACTAGACTCCATGAGGTTCACATCACACGGCCACGAGCTCACCCTGAGACTAGACTCCATGAGGTTCACATCACACGGCCACGAGCTCACCCTGAGACTAGACTCCATGAGGTGCACATCACACGGCCACGAGCTCATCCTGAGATGAGACTCCATGCATCATGAGGTGCACATCACACGGCCACGAGCTCATCCTGAGACTAGACTCCATGAGGTTCACATCACACGGCCACGAGCTCACCCTGCGACAAGACTCCATGCGTCATGAGGTTCACATCACACGGCCACGAGCTCACCCTGAGACTAGTCTCCATGAGGTTCACATCACACGGCCACGAGCTCACCCTGAGACTAGACTCCATGAGGTTCACATCACACGGCCACGAGCTCACCCTGAGACTAGACTCCATGAGGTTCACATCACACGGCCACGAGCTCACCCTGAGACTAGACTCCATGCGTCATGAGGTTCACATCACACGGCCACGAGCTCACCCTGAGACTAGACTCCATGAGGTTCACATCACACGGCCACGAGCTCACCCTGAGACTAGACTCCATGAGGTTCACATCACACGGCCACGAGCTCACCCTGAGATGAGACTCCATGAGGTTCACATTACACGGCCACGAGCTCACACTGAGACTAGACTCCATGAGGTGCACATCACACGGCCACGAGCTCACCCTGAGACTAGACTCCATGAGGTGCACATCACACGGCCACGAGCTCACCCTGAGACTAGACACCATGAGGTGCACATCACACGGCCACGAGCTCACCCTGAGACTAGACTCCATGCGTCATGAGGTGCACATCACACGGCCATGAGCTCACCCTGAGACTAGACTCCATGAGGTTCACATCACACGGCCACGAGCTCACCCTGAGACTAGACTCCATGAGGTTCACATCACACGGCCACGAGCTCACCCTGAGACTAGACACCATGCGTCATGAGGTTCACATCACACGGCCACGAGCTCACCCTGAGACTAGACACCATGCGTCATGAGGTGCACATCACACGGCCATGAGCTCACCCTGAGACTAGACTCCATGAGGTTCACATCACACGGCCACGAGCTCACCCTGAGACTAGACTCCATGAGGTTCACATCACACGGCCACGAGCTCACCCTGAGACTAGACACCATGCGTCATGAGGTTCACATCACACGGCCACGAGCTCACCCTGAGACTAGACTCCATGCGTCATGAGGTTCACACCACACGGCCACGAGCTCACCCTGAGACTAGACTCCATGAGGTTCACATCACACGGCCACGAGCTCACCCTGAGACTAGACTCCATGCGTCATGAGGTTCACATCACACGGCCACGAGCTCACCCTGAGACTAGACTCCATGAGGTTCACATCACACGGCCACGAGCTCACACTGAGACTAGACTCCATGAGGTGCACATCACACGGCCACGAGCTCACCCTGAGACTAGACTCCATGAGGTGCACATCACACGGCCACGAGCTCACCCTGAGACTAGACTCCATGAGGTTCACATCACACGGCCACGAGCTCACCCTGAGACTAGACTCCATGCGTCATGTGGTTCACATCACACGGCCACGAGCTCACCCTGAGACTAGACTCCATGAGGTGCACATCACACGGCCACGAGCTCACCCTGAGACTAGACTCCATGAGGTGCACATCACACGGCCACGAGCTCAACCTGAGACTAGACTCCATGAGGTTCACATCACACGGCCACGAGCTCACCCTGAGACTAGACTCCATGAGGTTCACATCACACGGCCACGAGATCACCCTGAGACTAGACTCCATGAGGTTCACATTACACGGCCATGAGCTCACCCTGAGACTAGACTCCATGAGGTTCACATTACACGGCCACGAGCTCACCCTGAGACTAGACTCCATGCATCGAGGTTCACATCACACGGCCACGAGCTCACCCTGAGACTAGACTCCATGAGGTTCACATCACTCGGCCACGAGCTCACCCTGAGACTAGACTCCATGCATCATGAGGTGCACATCACACGGCCACGAGCTCACCCTGAGACTAGACTCCATGCATCATGAGGTTCACATTACACGGCCACGAGCTCACCCTGAGACTAGACTCCATGAGGTGCACATCACACGGCCACGAGCTCACCCTGAGACTAGACTCCATGCATCATGAGGTTCACATCACACGGCCACGAGCTCACCCTGAGACTAGACTCCATGAGGTTCACATCATACGGCCACGAGCTCACCCTGAGACTAGACTCCATGAGGTTCACATCACACGGCCACGAGCTCACCCTGAGACTAGACTCCATGAGGTTCACATCACACGGCCACGAGCTCACCCTGAGACTAGACTCCATGCGTCATGAGGTTCACATCACACGGCCACGAGCTCATCCTGAGACGAGACACCATGCGTCATGAGTTTCACATCACACGGCCATGAGATAACCCTGAGACTAGACTCCATGAGGTGCACATTACACGGCCACGAGCTCACCCTGAGATGAGACTCCATGAGGTTCACATCACACGGCCACGAGCTCACCCTGAGACTAGACTCCATGAGGTTCACATCACACGGCCACGAGCTCACCCTGAGACTAGACTCCATGAGGTTCACATCACACGGCCACGAGCTCACCCTGAGACTAGACTCCATGAGGTGCACATCACACGGCCACGAGCTCACCCTGAGACTAGACTCCATGAGGTTCACATCACACGGCCACGAGCTCACCCTGAGACTAGACTCCATGAGGTTCACATCACACGGCCACGAGCTCATCCAGAGACTAGACTCCATGCATCATGAGGTTCACATCACACGGCTACGAGCTCACCCTGAGACTAGACTCCATGAGGTGCACATCACACGGCCACGAGCTCACCCTGAGACTAGAATCCATGAGGTTCACATCACACGGCCACGAGCTCATCCTGAGATGAGACTCCATGCATCATGAGGTGCACATCACACGGCCACGAGCTCATCCTGAGACTAGACTCCATGAGGTTCACATCACACGGCCACGAGCTCACCCTGCGACAAGACTCCATGCGTCATGAGGTTCACATCACACGGCCACGAGCTCACCCTGAGACTAGTCTCCATGAGGTTCACATCACACGGCCACGAGCTCACCCTGAGACTAGACTCCATGAGGTTCACATCACACTGCCACGAGCTCACCCTGAGACTAGACTCCATGAGGTTCACATCACACGGCCACGAGCTCACCCTGAGACTAGACTCCATGCGTCATGAGGTTCACATCACACGGCCACGAGCTCACCCTGAGACTAGACTCCATGAGGTTCACATCACACGGCCACGAGCTCACCCTGAGACTAGACTCCATGCGTCATGAGGTTCACATCACACGGCCACGAGCTCACCCTGAGACTAGACTCCATGAGGTTCACATCACACGGCCACGAGCTCACACTGAGACTAGACTCCATGAGGTGCACATCACACGGCCACGAGCTCACCCTGAGACTAGACTCCATGAGGTGCACATCACACGGCCACGAGCTCACCCTGAGACTAGACTCCATGAGGTGCACATCACACGGCCACGAGCTCACCCTGAGACTAGACTCCATGCGTCATGAGGTTCACATCACACGGCTACGAGCTCACCCTGAGACTAGACTCCATGAGGTGCACATCACACGGCCACGAGCTCACCCTGAGACTAGACTCCATGAGGTTCACATCACACGGCCACGAGCTCACCCTGAGACTAGACTCCATGCGTCATGAGGTGCACATCACACGGCCACGAGCTCACCCTGAGACTAGACTCCATGAGGTTCACATCACACGGCCACGAGATCACCCTGAGACTAGACTCCATGAGGTTCACATTACACGGCCATGAGCTCACCCTGAGACTAGACTCCATGCATCATGAGGTGCACATCACACGGCCACGAGCTCACCCTGAGACTAGACTCCATGCATCATGAGGTTCACATTACACGGCCACGAGCTCACCGAGACTAGACTCCATGAGGTGCACATCACACGGCCACGAGCTCACCCTGAGACTAGACTCCATGCATCATGAGGTTCACATCACACGGCCACGAGCTCACCCTGAGACTAGACTCCATGAGGTTCACATCACACGGCCACGAGCTCACCCTGAGACTAGACTCCATGAGGTTCACATCACACGGCCACGAGATCACCCTGAGACTAGACTCCATGAGGTTCACATTACACGGCCATGAGCTCACCCTGAGACTAGACTCCATGCATCATGAGGTGCACATCACACGGCCACGAGCTCACCCTGAGACTAGACTCCATGCATCATGAGGTTCACATTACACGGCCACGAGCTCACCGAGACTAGACTCCATGAGGTGCACATCACACGGCCACGAGCTCACCCTGAGACTAGACTCCATGCATCATGAGGTGCACATCACACGGCCACGAGCTCACCCTGAGACTAGACTCCATGCATCATGAGGTGCACATCACACGGCCACGAGCTCACCCTGAGACAAGATTCCATGCATCATGAGGTTCACATCACACGGCCACGAGCTCACCCTGAGACTAGACTCCATGAGGTGCACATCACACGGCCACGAGCTCACCCTGAGACTAGACTCCATGTGGTTCACATCACACGGCCACGAGCTCACCCTGAGACTAGACTCCATGCGTCATGAGGTTCACATCACACGGCCACGAGCTCACCCTGAGACTAGACTCCATGCGTCATGAGGTTCACATCACACGGCCACGAGCTCACCCTGAGACTAGACTCCATGAGGTTCACATCACACGGCCACGAGCTCACCCTGAGACTAGACTCCATGAGGTTCACATCACACGGCCACGAGCTCATCCTGAGACTCGACTCCATGAGGTTCACATCACACGGCCACGAGCTCACCCTGAGACTAGACTCCATGCATCATGAGGTGCACATCACACGGCCACGAGCTCACCCTGAGACTAGACTCCATGAGGTTCACATCACACGGCCACGAGCTCACCCTGAGACTAGACTCCATGAGGTTCACATCACACGGCCACGAGCTCACCCTGAGACTAGACTCCACGAGGTGCACATCACACGGCCACGAGCTCATCCTGAGACTAGACTCCATGCATCATGAGGTGCACATCACACGGCCACGAGCTCACCCTGAGACTAGACTCCATGTGGTTCACATCACACGGCCACGAGCTCACCCTGAGACTAGACTCCATGCGTCATGAGGTTCACATCACACGGACACGAGCTCATCCTGCGACTAGACTCCATGAGGTTCACATCACACGGCCACGAGCTCACCCTGAGACTAGACTCCATGCGTCATGAGGTGCACATCACACGGCCACGAGCTCACCCTGAGACTAGACTCCATGAGGTTCACATCACACGGCCACGAGCTCACCCTGAGACTAGACTCCATGAGGTGCACATCACACGGCCACGAGCTCACCCTGAGACTAGACTCCATGAGGTTCACATCACACGGCCACGAGCTCACCCTGAGATGAGACTCCATGCGTCATGAGGTGCACATCACACGGCCACGAGCTCACCCTGAGACTAGTCTCCATGAGGTTCACATCACACGGCCACGAGCTCACCCTGAGATGAGACTCCATGCGTCATGAGGTGCACATCACACGGCCATGAGCTCATCCTGAGACTAGACTCCATGAGGTGCACATCACACGGCCACGAGCTCACCCTGAGACTAGACTCCATGAGGTTCACATCACACGGCCACGAGCTCACCCTGAGACTAGACTCCATGCGTCATGAGGTGCACATCACACGGCCATGAGCTCACCCTGAGACTAGACTCCATGAGGTTCACATCACACGGCCACGAGCTCACCCTGAGATGAGACTCCATGCGTAATGAGGTGCACATCACACGGCCACGAGCTCACCCTGAGATGAGACTCCATGCGTCATGAGGTGCACATCACACGGCCACGAGCTCACCCTGAGACTAGACTCCATGAGGTTCACATCACACGGCCACGAGCTCATCCTGAGACTAGACTCCATGAGGTTCACATCACACGGCCACGAGCTCACCCTGAGATGAGACTCCATGCGTCATGAGGTGCACATCACACGGCCACGAGCACATCCTGAGACTAGACTCCATGAGGTTCACATCACACGGCCACGAGCTCACCCTGAGACTAGACTCCATGAGGTTCACATCACACGGCCACGAGCTCACCCTGAGACTAGACTCCATGCATCATGAGGTGCACATCACACGGCCACGAGCTCACCCTGAGACTAGACTCCATGCATCATGAGGTTCACATCACACGGCCATGAGCTCACCCTGAGACTAGACTCCATGAGGTTCACATCACACGGCCACGAGCTCATCCTGAGACTAGACTCCATGAGGTTCACATCACACGGCCACGAGCTCACCCTGAGACTAGACTCCATGCATCATGAGGTTCACATCACACGGCCATGAGCTCACCCTGAGACTAGACTCCATGAGGTTCACATCACACGGCCACGAGCTCACCCTGAGATGAGACTCCATGCGTAATGAGGTGCACATCACACGGCCACGAGCTCACCCTGAGATGAGACTCCATGCGTCATGAGGTGCACATCACACGGCCACGAGCTCACCCTGAGACTAGACTCCATGAGGTTCACATCACACGGCCACGAGCTCATCCTGAGACTAGACTCCATGAGGTTCACATCACACGGCCACGAGCTCACCCTGAGATGAGACTCCATGCGTCATGAGGTGCACATCACACGGCCACGAGCACATCCTGAGACTAGACTCCATGAGGTTCACATCACACGGCCACGAGCTCACCCTGAGACTAGACTCCATGAGGTTCACATCACACGGCCACGAGCTCACCCTGAGACTAGACTCCATGCATCATGAGGTGCACATCACACGGCCACGAGCTCACCCTGAGACTAGACTCCATGCATCATGAGGTTCACATCACACGGCCATGAGCTCACCCTGAGACTAGACTCCATGAGGTTCACATCACACGGCCACGAGCTCATCCTGAGACTAGACTCCATGAGGTTCACATCACACGGCCACGAGCTCACCCTGAGACTAGACTCCATGAGGTTCACATCACACGGCCACGAGCTCACCCTGAGACTAGACTCCATGCATCATGAGGTTCACATCACACGGCCACGAGCTCATCCTGAGACTAGACTCCATGAGGTTCACATCACATGGCCACGAGCTCACCCTGAGATGAGACTCCATGAGGTTCACATCACACGGCCACGAGCTCACCCTGAGACTAGACTCCATGCATCATGAGGAGCACATCACACGGCCACAAGCTCACCCTGAGACTAGACTCCATGCATCATGAGGTTCACATCACACGGCCACGAGCTCAATCTGAGACTAGACTCCATGCGTCATGAGGTTCACATCACACGGCCACGAGCTCACCCTGAGACTAGACTCCATGAGGTTCACATCACACGGCCACGAGCTCACCCTGAGACTAGACTCCATGCGTCATGAGGTTCACATCACACGGCCACGAGCTCACCCTGAGACTAGACTCCATGAGGTTCACATCACACGGCCACGAGCTCACCCTGAGATGAGACTCCATGCATCATGAGGTTCACAGCACACGGCCACGAGCTCACCCTGAGATGAGACTCCATGCATCATGAGGTTCACATCACACGGCCACGAGCTCATCCTGAGACTAGACTCCATGAGGTTCACATCACACGGCCACGAGCTCACCCTGAGACTAGACTCCATGAGGTTCACATCACACGGCCACGAGCTCATCCTGAGACTAGACTCCATGAGGTGCACATCACACGGCCACGAGCTCACCCTGAGACTAGTCTCCATGCGTCATGAGGTTCACATCACACGGCCACGAGCTCACCCTGAGACTTGACTCCATGAGGTGCACATCACAGGGCCACGAGCTCATCCTGAGTTGAGACTCCATGCATCATGAGGTGCACATCACACGGCCATGAGCTCACCCTGAGACTAGACTCCATGAGGTTCACATCACACGGCCACGAGCTCACCCTGAGACTAGACTCCATGCATCATGAGGTGCACATCACACGGCCACGAGCTCATCCTGAGACTAGACTCCATGAGGTTCACATCACACGGCCACGAGCTCACCCTGAGACTAGACTCCATGCATCATGAGGTGCATATCACACGGCCGTGAGCTCACCCTGAGACTAGACTCCATGAGGTTCACATCACACGGCCACGAGCTCACCCTGAGACTAGACTCCATGAGGTTCACATCACACGGCCACGAGCTCACCCTGAGACTAGACTCCATGCGCCATGAGGTTCACATCACACGGCCACGAGCTCATCCTGAGACTAGACTCCATGAGGTGCACATCACACGGCCACGAGCTCACCCTGAGACTAGACTCCATGCGCCATGAGGTGCACATTACATGGCCACGAGCTCACCCTGAGACTAGACTCCATGAGGTTCACATCACACGGCCACGAGCTCATCCTGAGACTAGACTCCATGAGGTTCACATCACACGGCCACGAGCTCATCCTGAGACTAGACTCCATGTGGTTCACATCACACGGCCACGAGCTCACCCTGAGACTAGACTCCATGAGGTTCACATCACACGGCCATGAGCTCACCCTGAGACTAGACTCCATGTGGTGCACATCACACGGCCACGAGCTCATCCTGAGACTAGACTCCATGCGCCATGAGGTGCACATCACACGGCCACGAGCTCACCCTGAGACTAGACTCCATGAGGTTCACATCACACGGCCATGAGCTCACCCTGAGACTAGACTCCATGAGGTTCACATCACACGGCCACGAGCTCACCCTGAGACTAGACTCCATGAGGTGCACATCACACGGCCACGAGCTCACCCTGAGACTAGACTCCATGAGGTTCACATCACACGGCCACGAGCTCACCCTGAGACTAGACTCCATGAGGTTCACATCACACGGCCACGAGCTCACCCTGAGACTAGACTCCATGAGGTTCACATCACACGGCCACGAGCTCACCCTGAGACTAGACTCCATGCGCCATGAGGTTCACATCACACGGCCACGAGCTCATCCTGAGACTAGACTCCATGTGGTTCACATCACACGGCCACGAGCTCACCCTGAGACTAGACTCCATGCATCATGAGGTGCACATCACACGGCCATGAGCTCACCCTGAGACTAGACTCCATGCATCATGAGGTGCACATCACACGGCCACGAGCTCACCCTGAGACGAGACTCCATGAGGTTCACATCACACGGCCACGAGCTCACCCTGAGACTAGACTCCATGAGGTTCACATCACACGGCCACGAGCTCATCCTGAGACTAGACTCCATGCATCATGAGGTGCATATCACACGGCCACGAGCTCACCCTGAGACTAGACTCCATGAGGTTCACATCACACGGCCACGAGCTCACCCTGAGACTAGACTCCATGCATCATGAGGTTCACATCACACGGCCACGAGCTCACCCTGAGACTAGACTCCATGCATCATGAGGTTCACATCACACGGCCACGAGCTCACCCTGAGACTAGACTCCATGAGGTTCACATCACACGGCCACGAGCTCACCCTGAGACTAGACTCCATGCATCATGAGGTTCACATCACACGGCCACGAGCTCATCCTGAGACTAGACTCCATGCGTCATGAGGTTCACATCACACGGCCATGAGCTCACCCTGAGACTAGACTCCATGAGGTTCACATCACCAGGCCGCGAGCTCACCCTGAGACTAGACTCCATGCGTCATGAGGTTCACATCACACGGCCATGAGCTCACCCTGAGACTAGACTCCATGAGGTTCACATCACACGGCCACGAGCTCATCCTGAGACTAGACTCCATGCATCATGAGGTGCATATCACACGGCCACGAGCTCACCCTGAGACTAGACTCCATGCATCATAAGATGCACATCACACGGCCACGAGCTCACCCTGAGACTAGACTCCATGCGTCATGAGGTGCACATCACACGGCCACGAGCTCACCCTGAGACTAGACTCCATGAGGTTCACATCACACGGCCACGAGCTCACCCTGAGACTAGACTCCATGCGTCATGAGGTGCACATCACACGGCCACGAGCTCACCCTGAGACTAGACTCCATGAGGTTCACATCACACGGCTACGAGCTCACCCTGAGACTAGACTCCATGCGTCATGAGGTGCACATCACACGGCCACGAGCTCACCCTGAGACTAGACTCCATGCGTCATGAGGTGCACATCACACGGCCACGAGCTCACCCTGAGACTAGACTCCATGCATCATGAGGTGCACATCACACGGCCACGAGCTCACCCTGAGACTAGACTCCATGAGGTTCACATCACACGGCCACGAGCTCACCCTGAGACTAGACTCCATGCATCATGAGGTGCACATCACACTGCCACGAGCTCACCCTGAGACTAGACTCCATGAGGTGCACATCACACGGCCACGAGCTCATCCAGAGACTAGACTCCATGAGGTGCACATCACACGGCCACGAGCTCATCCAGAGACTAGACTCCATGAGGTGCACATCACACGGCCACGAGCTCATCCAGAGACTAGACTCCATGAGGTTCACATCACAAGGCCACGAGCTCACCCTGAGACTAGACTCCATGAGGTTCACATCACACGGCCACGAGCTCATCCTGAGACTAGACTCCATGAGGTTCACATCACACGGCCACGAGCTCACCCTGAGACTAGACTCCATGAGGTTCACATCACACGGCCACGAGCTCACCCTGAGATGAGACTCCATGCGCCATGATGTTGACTTACCGTTGAGCACTGTGCAGCCAATTGCTGATGGAGAATATAACTGTGTGCGAGGTCTTGCAAGGGACCTCACGGTTGATGACTGCAACAGCCTTCGGTGGTTCAGCTACTCCTTGTAACATGTAGAGCAGTCCTGCACCATCCGGCAATGGGAAGAAGATTGAGCCCTGGAGGATCAGAGATTATAATCAATATTTGGGTTGAGATATTGTAGATTCTCGTCAAACATCTCCACAGACTTCTTTGCGTTCATGCATGAAGGTTTGTCATTGTTGTTCGCCATGTAAAGCAAGTAGTTACTGATTAGTACTGATGCAGAGGCACAACTAGACAGCGTTAATTTAGTTCAGGAGCTTTCGCTGCAGACACTCAGTAGGTGTGTCTGAATGACTGGCGTCCTGTCCCGCTCACCTCAATAATAAGCAACACACACAAAATGCTGGTGGAACGCAGCAAGCCAGGCAGCATCTTTAGGAAGCAGTACAGTCGATGTTTCAGGCTGAGACCCTTCATCAGGACTAACTGATAAAAGAGATAGTAAGAGATTTGAAATTGGGAGGGGGAGGGGGAGATCCGAGATGATAGGGGAAGACCAGAGGAGGTGGGATGAAGCTGAGAGCTGGAAAGGTGATTGGCAAAAGGGATACACAGCTGGAGAAGGGAAAGGATCATGGGACAGGAGGCCTAGGGAGAAAGAAGGCGGGGAGGAGCACCAGAGGGAAATGGAGAACAGGGAAGGTATGATTGTTAGAGGGGCAGAGGGAGAAAAGAAAAAAAAAATGGAAAATAAATAAATAAAGGATGGGTTAACAAGGAGAGTGGGGGTTAGGGTTAGGGAGGGAACCTAACCCTAATGCCCCCCTCCCTTTCTTACCATCTATCTATCTATTTTCCCTTTTGTTCTTTTTTTCTCTCTCTGCCCCTCTCACAATCACTCTGCCTGTTCTCCATATCCCTCTGGTGCTCCCCTCTCCCTTTCTTTCTCCCTAGGCCTCCCATCCCATGATTCTTTCCCTTCTCCAGCTCTGTACCCCTTTTACCAATCAACTTTCCAGCTCTTAGCTTCATCCCTTCCCCTCCTATTTTGTGCTATCATTTTGGATCTCCCCCTCCCACTTTCAAATCTCTTGCTATCTCTTCTTTCAGTTAGTCCTGATGAAGGGTCTCAGCCTGAAACATCGACTGTACTTCTCCCTGTAGATGCTGCCTGGCCTGCTGCGTTCCACCAGCATTTTGTGTGTGTTGATTGAATTTCCAGCATCTGCAGATTTCCTCGTGTTTGCGTCAATAATAAGCAAATGCTTTGAGAGGCCGGTCAATGACTACAACTGCAGCTTGCTACCACCCACACTGGACCCCCTACAATTCCACTGCTCTGCTGGAAATGGGCTCAGTGCTTTATTATTATGCTTCAGGATGATTTGTGGTCATGCACACCGTCTGATGGTTTATTCCTGTGCAAGAGTTTACTCCTGCCCACTAAACTGAGAGTACACTGGATGTGCTGTATGAAGAGAAACATGTTCTACTTACAGACATAGATCCTCGTAGATAAGGGTGAGGGTCGAACCACATTCTCCATGCCATAGGAGGTGGAAATGTGGGGCAGGACGTGACCTGGTATCCGGGGGTCTGGCCCACACTGCAGCTCTGGGCTAGAATGATCTCAATGTGTACCTGACCAGATGTTGGACAGTTTTCTTCCCCAAAGCGTTTTAGCTGGAAACTTGCCCCTGAGGCCCGGAGGCAGTGTATCAGCAGGAATGTGTTGAGAGGCTTGGACGATGTTCCTACCCCTCGTGATTTCAGAAGTGGCCATTCGAAGGTATGCACAAACCTCTCCGCTTGGCTGTTGGACTGGGGGAGAGCAGATGTAGATAACTCCATTGTTCTGGCAGATTGCCATTGAATTGAATGCTATTGTCAAAACAAGCTTTTCTAGAATGTTGAGTGGTAACCTCTGTCAATGACTTCATCGATAAAACTTGTGACCATCTGGAATAAGAGTCAACCAGGACAAGGTAGGTACACCCATTGACTGAGCCAGTGAAGTCAATATGTACTCGACTCCAAGGTCTGGTAGCCTGAGGCCATGCTTATGGACTGGCTCTACTTGGATGGTTTGCTGCCACAGAGCACTGAGCACAATGCTTGCATAAGGGTGTGGCATCTTCATCTATACCCGGCCAGTACACAAAGCTTCTTGCCAGGGCTTTCATTCCATTGATGTCCAGCTGACCATGACGGGATTGTTTCAATACCTTGGGTCTAAGTATTTGTGGAAATATTCTTTCTCCAAACATTAGGCAGGAGTTCGTAGTTGAGAGTGATGTATGATGTCGATAGTAGGTATAATATCTTCCTCAACTTTGACTGGCCATCCGAAGTAATTGGAAATATGTTGAAGAGGATCTGCAGCTCTGATCTTGTCAACCGTGACCGGGAGACCTTCAGCAGCATCCAATACAATCCAGTAGATTTCACAATCAATTGAAATCACAGCCACAATGGTCTTTGTTTTCTCAGCTACTGGTGATTTCGGGCCGTCTGCCTGACCAAGTTTCTGTGTATTTGATTTCAAAATCATAGGCTAATACCATTGTTGCCCTTTTTTGCAGACAGCTGCCTGTATACACTACGATGCCTCTCTTAGACACAAAGATAGACAACAAAGGCAGTGCCAATTCCCTGCCTTTCGATCACTGCTGCTGCCAGAGGAGGAGTCTGTGTGGTGGCATATTGCTCGCTGTTGCTGCAGGGTAGGTCTTAGCATTCGATTGATGTCTCTCTCACTTGATGCTGTTGGGTGACGCTTCCGAGGTTCTGCATTCATGAATTGGACTGTGGACTGTTTTTATATTCTTTGTTTTTGCCTGTTCTTTCTCATTGTCGTGTGGCACGATTTGTTAGTTTTTTGTGTGGGGTAGGAGGGTTTGGGGTTGGTTCTTGAGTTTTGTTAGTTTTTTCATGTAGGGGAGGGGGTTTTGGGGCTGATGGTCATGATGTCATTCTTTTTGTACAGGGATGTAAGGCTTGATGTTTTTCTTTGAATGACTTCTGTGGTTTTCTTTGTTTTGTGACTATCTGGAGAAGACAAATCTCAGAGTTGTATATGGCATACATACTTTGAGAGTGAAGCGTCTGTCATAAAGCATCTTGTGAAATTTCTTCACAACAAAGATGTTTCCCAAGGCTTCTTTCTTGATTTGTCGATAGTTCTTTTTTTTGTTGCAGTCAATCATCAGGCTGCATGCATGACAGTTTTTTTGGAACTGTCTGGAAGATATGGTGTATGACATCTCCCACCCTATAGTTAGATGCGATGACTATTGGCAACTCTGGGTTGAAATCAGTCAAAATAGGTTGGCTGACAGCATATTCTTCAACAGCTCTAAAGCTTCTTGGCATTGTTTGACCATTTTTACGTAGCACTCTTGCTAAGCAGGGAGTTGGGTGGTTCCCTCAGCTGGAAGAAATGCTGAATAATGATTGATCATGTCTAGAAATGGCTGTAAAGTGCTGACATCTGATGGTGGAAACATCTTCAAAGTAGCAGTGATGTTTTCAAGATCTGGGTGACGATCGTGTTCATCTCTGATGAATGAAGACATCATTAATCTGCACTGTGCTGCCTGAAGTCATAATCCCAAATCTTGTAGTTTGTTCGACATTTGGTCCAGGCATTGGCATAGTTCTGTCTGAACTGTGCCCGTCACAATGATTTCATCAAGGTAAGTGGCAACATTATCAATACCATTCAGCATGGTGTCCATATGGTGCTGGCAAATTGAAGGAGCTGCCTTTACCCTGAAAAGCAGATGGAGGAAGGAATCAACCTCTTATGTGTTGCAATGGTGAGAATCTGTTGTGAATTTTCTGCCACCTCTACCTGGAAGTACTTTAGCCATGTCCAACTTAGCTAAGTAGCAACCACTGTTCAATTTTGCAAAAAGATCTGCTGGTATTGGTAATGTGAGAAGTCTGAACACAACTTGCCATTGGCTTTTTTGATAATGACTACTGGAGCTGCCCAATGTGAGTAGTTGACAGCTTTGATCACGCCAGCTTGTTGCAGCAGATCCATCTCTTGCTCCACGATTGGTGAAGCTGTGTAGGGGACAGAAGACTGAGTTTTCATCTGGATGGAGGTGACACTCTGCTTGCAGTTTGGTGCAGCAATCTAAACCTTCTTGAAACGCTGCTGCAGAGTGCTGTCACCGTTGTTGTTATATGGTCTCACAGACAATGGAGGTATGGTGTCAACTGACATGATTTGAATGGCCAAAATCTTCATAAAGATTTCATCCAGAGGGATTCTCCAGAGATCAAACTTCTCCATCCAGTCAGTGCCAGGATATTCAGATCTGGCTGATCTGTTAGGTAACACACACCATTCAGCAGTTCACCAGTCAGCTAGAAGGTTCCACCTAATGCACTACAGACAGACTGATGAGTTGATTTGCCTGTGGAGACTCAAGTTTCCTCCATGTCCATTTGAAAATAATGGTGATGTCAGACACGGAGTCCAGTTGTAGTTTGGTCAACTAATTGTTGATAAATACATTGACGTACTGGGAGTGAAGTCCACTTTGAAGCTATCCATTAAATTTCTTGTGGTTTTTAATGACTTCTGAAACTTCTTGTCCTTGTGTTCTCCTGACCTTGAACACAGTGAAGGACCTCAAAAGCACCCCAGCAATGGCACTTGTACAAATGTATTTCTTGTATAATGCCATGCACCACAGTTCCAACAAGAGTCAACAGGTTGCTTGGAGACCTGCTGCATGATGAGACCTGTGCTACTGGACACTGCATTGACCTTGGTCTCTTCATCCAGGTTGGAATTTTGTTTTAAAGTTGATCAAATGCTGACATTCTTGAATGACAGCTTGTAGAGTCATATCAGAGTCTTGCTCCAGTCTGGCCAGGAGCTGCCTGAAGAATGCAGATAAAAATCAGACATTTGAACTGTGATTCAGTCACATTACCCAGCTTGAATTTTCATATTTGCGATTGACGATACTGGCATCTGTGATAAAGTCATCGGCGTTGTATTTAATAAGTTTTAGCCAACGGTAACAAACACTTAAGAGAGATGACTGCTCTCCAAAAATGCTTGTTAACTTTCATCAAATGATAGGTCCCGCAGGGTCTCAGGCAGAATGAAGTTGAAATAAAACTCAAGTTCAACAGTACCCAGTTTTTGGAGTAAAGTGTATGTTTTCCAGGAGTCGTCTTTACTGGTGAACTCAGAATACATCTTCATATTGGTTCAATCATGATTCAAACGTAACTCCCAAAGTCGCATCGAACTGGAAGTTGGCAATAGATGCAACAATCAACTCACGAGTTTTGTTCAATGCTTGGACTCACTCATAACCTGCTGGTTAATGTTTCAATTAACCTCAGCTGTGCCACCTCAAATTCAGCTTGCGGCTGTTGCAGAATTGCACAGAAGTTTTCTGCCAAACTGTCACATTGATATAATTCAGCATCTCACCACTAATTTGTTGTGTTCTTGTATATAACTACTGAGGAGACTTGAAGCCAGACAATAGAACTAAGCTGGAACTCGAAATAACTCTTTATTCAGTCTCAAAACTCAGCTCAAACTCACACTCACCAGTACTACTACTTAAATGGCTTACTCCAGAACAACGAGTTCTTGATTGGGACAAGCACCCATCAGGGAAAGTCAGCCTGGCACTGGTTTTAGCTGGCCACTAGGTGTTGGTTGCTTTGCCTTGCTGCTACACAAAGGATTGATGTGGGAAGGATGTTACTGGCTACATATCAGGGCACGTCGTTGAAACCCTGCCACATCCACGTTCAGGCTGCTTCACTTGCAATCAAAAAAGGAAAGACACGTTGTGCGGCCCTCCCTACCTCCACAATGGAGAATGCAGGCAACAGCTGTGATAGGGGAAGATACTGACAAGACCCCTTGCAGTTGCAGATTGGCCAGTTTGGTGGGATGCCCATCTGTAAGCGAATACAAATGTATGGAAAGAGCCCACCTGTAACCTTTCCACAGAATTTCTAAGCAACAGGACGTATACTTGCCAGGCAGGAGATGGTGGGCAGTTCACACCAGCTCTTACTCACACTCCCACAGAGATGTGATCGCTGCAGAAGGTTTCCGCTCAGAAAGAACAGCAAGCCAAGCTGCTAAGTCACCAGGTCAGGCACAGTGAAAAATCAAAAAGCAGAAACCAGCACACTCTGGAGAGAATAGAAAATGCTGGACATATCCACAGATTTTACATAAACTGCTGAACACTCCCAGCATTTCCTGCTTTTTAGTGTCTGTATCATCCAGCTCAGTTCTCCTGCACTAGGGGAGGTTTATGGAATGACAATCACACAAACAGCAAATCTAAGATAAAAACTGAAAATGCAGCAGCGCTGGCAGCATCTGTGGGAAGAGAAATAGAGTTCACGTTTCAGGTCAAAGACTCTTCGTCAGAAGCATTAACTCACAGATGCAGCCTGACCTACTGAGTGAACAATTTTTGTTTGTGATTTATATGGCAGTCAATTATCCCACCAGAATATCTTTGGGAGCACCCAGCTGAAACTCATGTGGATATGGGGAGAAGATGCAGAATTCATACAGACAGCATCAGAGGCCCAGATTAGACTAAAGTAGTGCCCACTGTTCTGCTCCTATTACCTGAGAGTTCATAGCCTTCTTTTGAATTTAATGTTTCAACATTTGTGCTCACAAACAGCTCATAAAGCTCTGTGTGCTGCTGGACATTTTTACCTGATGTTTCTTGCCATCGAGAGACATTGTCAATGGCCTGTATGTAATCTCATACGGATGGTTCTGCTGATGAGGCTGCACGATTATATTCTTTGCTCCCATCCAATATTCTCCTTCAATTATTGGCCACAGGTTCCAGATCTGGTTGGTGCGGTTTGTCAGCTGAATGGCATGTGTCTGTTTAGTCCGAACATTGCAAATGAAACTGATCACCTGTAAGGCAAATGGAGATGTTAAGCATGGTTGGCACCTTCCTGAACAACATGTGTCTATAGCAAGTTCAAGTTTACTGTCATCTGATGTACGTATGTATAACCAGATAGAACGCCCTTTCTTCAGACCATAGTGCACTCACAATGCATATGTCATACACAGCACAAGAAACAAAAACACAATTAAGCTAATAAAATGTAATTTAATGCATGTAATGTGTAGCACAGGGACACAATAAAGAGCTTGTGGGTTGAGTGGTAAAGATCCTCAACAAAACTTGCGACCTTTTTCTATACAACACCCTTGGTAAACGGCAAAAATGGGGAGGGGATTGAGACCACAGTGATCCTCTCAGGAGTTTTTAATTATCCTCTGTCGGGTCTTCATTCCTGTGAGTGCATGAACATGTTTCGTTTACTGCTTATACTAGCAGCCCTCTTGGATGCAAACTTCACAGCAATGTGGTAGGCAGGTGTTTCTTGGGGCCACTTTCATTCTGCTTTCATCCCCTCACTGCAGGTGGTCACGCTGTGATCGAATTGCAGAATTAGAACTTGAAAAGCTGTGTGTGACTTTTCAGAATTATGTTGTATTTTATCTGTAGTCTACCATTATATAGAACTGGTATATTTCTAAATTGGTTTGTTATTGTCACTAGTACCAAGGTACAGGGAAAAACTTGTTTTTCATATCATCCATGCAGATCATTTTGTTACAGCAGTGCTCTGAAATTGTATAAAGGAAAGCAACAGAATATAGAATGAAGTGTGATAGCTGCAGTGCAGGCAGAAAATAAGCTGCAAGGCCTTAACGAGGTAGACTGAGAGGTCAAGAGTCCACCTTAACATGCTCGGGAACATTAAAGCAGAGGGATAAGGGATATCTATGTTTCTATGTCTCCCCCTTATCCCATAGGCCTTGCCATTATCCCATAGCTTTTGATTTGCTAAGGTCTATATCCACAGATGAACAGCTCTTTTGGCCAAATAATCAACCCACTCATTCCCCTCAACACCTCTAAGTGTAGGAACCCATAAGAAGTAGATGTGTAAATCAATACTTCGAATATGAAATAAAGTTTGAACAGCTTCCAGCACTAAATCAGGCCTAATGCTTGAATCACCTGTTTTAAGACAAGTCTAAACCAAAAAAGGATCTGAACAAATTACAACAATCAATTGAAACACCTTGACTGCATTCGGGTGACCTCTATTTAACCAATTATGTGACTTCTAAAACCAACTGTCTGCACCAGTAATGATTTGGTGTTTCATATTAAAGGGGGTGAATTCAATTATTTTGTGTTTATATTTGTAATTAATTTTGATCACTTTGTAGAGATAATTTTTTCATTTTGACATGAAAGTATTTTTCTGTTGATCAGTGTCAAAAAGTCAAATTAAATCTGCTATGATTCAATCTTGCAAAACAATAAAACACGAAAACTTCCAAGGAGGGTGAATACTGTTTATAGGCACTCTAAGTACTTGGCTAGACATGGATTGATCAAAGATTGTCAGCATGGCTTTGTGCGTGGTAGACCATGTCTAACTGATCGTATAGAGTTTTTCGAGGAGGTTGCCAGGAATGTTGATGAGGGGCAAGGCAGTGGATGTTGTCTATACGGACTCTAGCAAGGCCTTTGACAAGGTTCTACATGGGAGTTTTGTCAAGAGGGTCCAGTCACTCACATTCAAGATGAGGTAGTAAACTGGATTAAACATTGGCTTGTGGCAGAAGCCAGAGAGTGGTAGTAGACGGTTCCTCTCTGTCTGGAGGCCTGTGACTAGTGGATCAGTGCTGCATTCATTGTTGTTTGTCATTGATATCAATGATCTGGATGATAATGTGGTTAACTGGATCAGAAGATTTGTGGATGACACCAAGATTCGGAATATACTGGGCAGCAAGGAAGCTTAATATGGCTTGCAGCAGGATCTGGACCAGCTGGAAAAATGGGCTGAACAATGGCAGAGGCAGTTTAATGCAGACAAGTGCATGGTATTGCCCTTTGGTAGGACCAACGGGTAAGTCTTACAGAATGAAGAGTAGATTGCTGAGGAATGTGATAAGACAAAGGGATCTGGGAATACAAGTCCATAATTGTTGAAAGTGGTATCTCAGGTAGTAGGATTGTAAAGAAAGCTTGTGGCACATTGGTCTTCATAAATCATGGTATTGAGTATTGGGTCCTGATGAAGGGTATTGGCCTGAATCGTTGATTGTTTACTCTTTTCCATAGATGCTGCCTTGTTTGCTGAGTTCCTCCAGAATTTTGTGTGTATTATTTTGATTTCCAACATCTGCAATTCCTTGTCCTTTACTGAGTACAAGAAAGGGGATGTACAGTATGTTGTAGTTCTACGAGCTATTTGTGAGGCCTAATTTGGTGCATTTCATGCAGATTTAGTCATCTACCTATAGAAATATGTAAATAAGTTTGAAATGGTACAGAAAAAATTTACAAGGATCTTGCTGGGTCTGGAAGAGCTGAGTTATATAGAAAGATTGAATAGGTTCAGACTTATTAAAGGTATAAATAGGGTAAGTGCAAGCAGGCTTTTTGTACTGAGGTTTTGTGGGACTACACCAGAGGTCATGGGTTAAGGGTGAAAGGTGAAAAGTTTAAGAGAAACACGAGGGGAATTTCTTCACTCAGAAGGTCGTGTGAGTGTGGAATGAGCTGCCAGCACAGGTGGTGCATGCCAGCTTGATTTCAACATTCAAGCCATGTTTGAATAGGTAAATGGATGGTAGGGGTATGGAGGGCTATGGTCCCAGTGCAGGTTGATGGGAGTGTGCAGTTTAAATGGTTCAGCATAGAATAGATGGGCTGAAGGGCCTGTTTCTGTGCTGTACATTTCTATGACTCTGTGCTTATTGAATTTGGACACAGAACAAATAATACTACATCATGTCTGCACTGGCCATTATACCAGTCTAACTAATCACCTGCACACAGTCTATGTCTCTTTGTTCCCTGCCTGCTCATGTCTAAGTTCCTCTGAATCATCACAAATGCATATAATTCTTCCATCTCCCCTGGCAGCACATTGCAAGTCTCTGGGTAAAATAAAAATCCTGTCTCACAGATCTTCTTTAAACTTCCCCTTTTCACCTTAAAGCTAGAGAATATTGCTAATATTTGACTTTCCTGCCCTTGGAAAGAGACTGTGACTAGCTACCATATTTTTGCCTCTCACAAGAACATAACAAATCGGAGCAGGAGTTGGCCATCTGGCCCACCGAGCCTGCTCTGCCATTCAATAAGATCGTGGCTGATCTGACCATGGACTCGTCTCCACCTGACTCCCTTTTCCCCATAACCCTTAATTCCCCTACTAAGCAAAAATCTATCCCACCTTGTCTTAAATATATTTACTGAGGTAGCCTCCACTGCTTCATTGGGCAGAGAATTCCACAGATTCACCACTCTTTGCAAAAAACAGTTGCTCCTCATCTTCATCCTAAACTTACTCCCCGAACCTTGAGTCTATGTCCCCTAGTTCCAGTCTCACCTACCAGTGGAAACAACTTTCCTGCCCCTATCTTATCTATACATTTCATAATTTTATACATTTCTGTAAGATGTCCTCTGATTCTTCTGAATTCCAGTGAGTACAGTTCCAAGCGACTTAATAATCTCTCCTCATAATCTAACCCCCTCGTCTCTAGAATCAACCTGGTGGACCTCCTATGCACCACCTCCAACGCCAGTATGTCCTTCCTCAAGTAAGGAGACCAGAACTGCATGCAGTCCTCCAGGTGCGGCCCCACCGGTACCCGGTACAGTGGCAGTATAACCTCCCTGCTCTTAAATTCAATCTCTCTCGTAATAAAGGCCAACATTCCATTTGCCTTCTTGATAACTTGCCACACCTGCAAAGGAACCTTTTGCGATTCATGCACAAGTACTCTCAAGTCCCTTTGCACAGCAGCATATTACAAATTTTTACCATTTAAATAATAATCTGCTCTTCCATTTTTCCTTCCAAAGTGGATGACCTCACATTTACCAACATTGTACTCTATCTGCCAGATCCTTGCCCACTCTCTTAACTTACCTGTATCTCTCTGCAGACTCTCCGTATCTTCTGCACAATTTGCTTTTGAATTTAGTATCATTAGCAAACTTAAGATACACTACACTACACTTCCAGATCATTAATGTATATCATGAACAGTTGTGGGCCCAGCACCGACCTCTGCAGCACACCGCTCACCACTGATTGCTAACCAGAGTAACACCCACATATTCTAACTCTCTGCTTTCTTTTAGTTAACCAATCCTTTATCCCCAACTCTCTGTACTACCAACTCTGCGCATCCTTATCTTATGGATGTCTTTTATGAGGCACCTTATCGAATACCTTCTGGAAATCCAAGTAAATATTGTCCATCTGTTCCCCTCTATCCACTGCACTTGTTAAATCCTTGAAGAACTCCAGTAAGATTGTCAAACAGGACCTGCCTTTACTGAATCCATGCTGTGTCTGCCTGATGGATCCATTTCTTTCCAGATGCCTTGCTATTTCTTCTTTAATGATAGCTTCAAGCATTTTCCCAACTACAGATGTTAAACTAACTAGTCTATAGTTATCTGATTTTTGCCTACATACTTTTTTGAAAAGAAGCATGACATTTGCTGTCGTCCAATCTGCCAGGACCTGCCCAAAGTCTAGAAATTTTGGTAAATTATCACCAAAGCCTCAATGATAACTTCTGCCATTTCTTTCAGTACCCTGGGATGCATTCCATCAGGACCAGGGAACTTGCATATCTTCAGGCCCACAAGTTTGCTCAGCACCACCTCTTTAGTGATCACTATCGTATCGAGGTCCTCACCTCCCACTGCATCCATAACATCTCTCTTTGGCATGTTAGATGTGTCCTCCACCATGAAGACTGACACAAAAGACTGACATTCAAAACCTCTGCCATTCCCTCATTACCCAATATTAATTCTCCCTTCACATCCTCCAAGGGACCTATGTTCACTTTAGCTACCCTTTTCCGCTTTATATAATTATAAAAACTTTTACTGTCTGTTTTTATATTTTGTGTTAGTTTATTTTCATAATCTATCTTCCCTTTCTTTATTGCTCGCTTTGTGGTTCTTTGTTGCTTTTTGAAGTGTAACACTTACCCAACAGGCTGGTATATGTCTAGGGGAAAAAGGAGATCCAGCCACTCACCAACCCACCTCCTGTACACGCAGGTGCTGTGAAAATTGAGTTAATGCCTCGCGCCCGCCAACAGTATCAAACCCACAACAAAACCGTTACGAAATACACTTTAAAGAGTTTACTAAAATTAACAGAGTAGTAGGCAATACAATATATATATAAATATATATATACAAGGGAAAAAACAAAAGGCGCCAACTTATCAAAGTTCAGTCTGTTTAGTGCACTCGTTGGAGCTCAATCAACGAACCAATCGACCCATCCGGCCGTCACACCTGGGACCACCCCGGTGGTCTTACGAGCAGTCCAGCATACATCCACCTTCCTCGGCGTCTTCCTCGGCCTCCTCCTCACACCCAAAAACCCGCGAAAACTCCTCCCCCAAGTTCCCAGCATCACAAGACACAATAACATTCCCCATTGATTAACAAATGAATACAATTACCATATCAGCCATTCTAAAGTGAAACAACGGTGAGAGAAACACTTATCAGACAAAGAAGCATTCCTACTTGTAACAAACCAAAGAGGCCATTTGAGTAACATACACAGGACATTGTACAGAAGTTTTCCCAAACTTCCAGTTTCCCACAACTTTTGGTGACTTTATATGTACAAGCTTTAGTTTGATGTCTTCTTTTATTTCCTTAGTTAACCAAGACTGGCTCTCCCCACCCTTACTGTCCTTGCTTTTAACTGGAATCTATTATTTTTGAGCACCGTGAAAAATCTCTTTGAAAGTCTTCCACTGTCCCACCATGTCTGATCTCTGCAACTGTTAGCTCTGCTTTTACAACCATCACTGTAGCCCATGGCAAGCACCTTGCACTGAGGCTTCATAAAACTACTTTTCCAGAGTTCCCTGTGAACAATGAGTGATTTCCCTCGCAGAGCCGCCGGCCAAGGCTGACTGAGAGGGGAACAAGAGCTCTGAGCTGATTCAATGCCTTTTAAGGCCCAAACACATCCCAAGTTGCAAGAATGACAGGGCCCCATGAGAACATGACCTGTTAGCGCAGAGCTAGTGGTTGTACCTCTTTCATGGCTGATGCCGGCACACATGATCCTGTTAGGTGGATTTGGAGGGATTTGGCTCTTTCAATGAAGCAGTTCAGGTCTTGCACACGAATGTCTGTGTTCACAGCGACAGGATGGAATTCCACCTGCAAGGACACCTCCATTCCTGGCGACAGATAACCCTCCACAGGGCTGATTGAGAAGTGTGGCTTAATTTTTTCAATTTCCCACCTAAAGCTGCAATATGAACATTTGAGAGAATAAGATTTAATTTCTGGTGCTTCATCAAATGGCTTAACTTGTATGAATTAAACTTTTAACATTTAATAATAACATATTAAAACATCTTAAACATAAGAAATCCAGAGCAACACACACAAAATGCTGGAGGAACTCAGCAGGTCAGGCAGCATCAATGGAAATGAATAAAGAGTTGACATTTCAAGCCGAGATCCTTCTCCTGGACAGAAAAGGAAAGGGGGAAGATGCCAGAAGAAAAGGATGGTGGGAGGGACTTGCCAATTCCACAGAACACTCAGCTCTCAACATTCCAATAGTGCAGCTATTTTTTCTTTAAATATGCCAAGTGATCCAGCCTGCGGGAAAGAAAATTCCAGAGATTCATAATGCTCTGTGAGAAGAAATTCCTGCACATCTCAGCTTAAAATTGCTGGTTTTGATTTAGAGTTGTTTATTAATGATATGTACATCAAAATATATAGTGAATGTGTTATTTGCATTAACAACCAACACCATCTGCGGATGCCGTGGGGGCAGCCGCGAGTGTCACCACACACAGGTGGACATCTCAACTTTGCCTCTTGTGCTTCCTCAGGAAGATCATTCATTATCCTTCAAATCTCCAAAGAACACAGAGCTAACATTTTTAAGCTGCCTGTGACAGGAAAACTCTCTCATTCCAGGAAATAACCTGGCAAATCCTTCAATGTTAATATATCATTTATTAAATAAAGTGACTTATAAATTGATGAAAGAGCAGTTTATCTAATTCTGGGGAGTTTCACACTCCTGCAGACTGCAGTGTGCCCAGACTGGAGATGAAGATGTTACATAACACCTAATCTTCAGCTTGGGCACGTTGCAGCCTGCAGACTCTATCAAATTATTTGGTGTTAAATAAGGCACTCCTTCTATCTATCTGTCTGCATCAGAACTGACTATTCTTGCTCGCCGTACTCTCTCTCCCACCCCCCACCCCCTGTACTGTAGAGACTATGCTGGCCATGTCCCAGTTGCCCAGATTAAACAGCATTCCACAGATATTGCACATTAGCAAATAAAGTGCATGCACAAAGAAGCATAATCGAACCTCAATATTTACCCAATCTGAGATAGTCCCTTTGCTTTACCCAAGTCCCCTTCCCGTTTTCTCTCTGACTCTGTTCTGATGAAGAGTTTCAGATCTGACACATTAATTGCCTCTTTCTACTGATGCTCCCTGACTGGTTCAGCTTCTCGGCTTTTAGTTCACTTTTCTTACATTTGGGGGATTTGTTTTCATCGTTAATTTTAGCTTACAGCAAATTTCAAACTACAGATGCCCAGCTAAGTAGCCCTCAGTTGTTTGATTTTTATCTCCCTCAAACCAAGATGTTTTAGTCCTGTTTGTCTGCATTTCCTTGATATATCTGAAAAACTTTCCTTTTTGTATAGCTGTTCAAACGTTTTATTTATTAACCATGCCTGCCCCTACCACCTCCTCTGATACCTCTTTGTGAAAAATTTGCCTCTCAGATCCCCTTTAAATCTTTCCCCTCTCAACTTAAACCTCTGCCCTCTATTTTAAAATCCCTTACCCTGAAAGACAGACTGTAACTATCTATCTTATTTATGCCCTCATGACTTTATGAACTTCTATAGGGTTATCCTAGCTCCTTAGCTCCAGGGAAGAACAGTCCCAGCCTATCCACATAACTCAAGCACCCAGACCGTGCAGATATCAGGAGGCTGTCGGAAGAACGCCCTTAACATATTGATCTAATGAAGAGGAAAACAGGGGTCAGCTGATCAGCATTGCAGCCAACTTTGGGTTCCACATTTCGGGCTAAGAATGCCCTCAGAGACTGGCAGATGTTGGAAGGTTGCAGTAAGTCATTTGAAACAGCTCAGTCAGAAGAGTCACAAGAAATTCTGTAGATAATCTGGAGCAACACATACATCATGCTGGAGGAACTCAGCTGGTCAGGCAGCATCATTGGAGGGAAATGAATAGTTGATGTTTCAGGATGAGACCCTTCACCAGAACTCAGAAGGAGAGCCTGTGAGTTTGTATGTTTGGAGTTGAGGAGGGAAAAAGTTTAGGGGTAACATGAGGGGGAACTTCTTTACTCAGAGAGTGGTAGCTGTGTGGGATGAGCTTCCGGTAGAAGTGGTAGAGGTAGGTTTGATTCTGTCATTTAAAAAAAAATTGGATAGGTATATGGACAGGAAAGGAATGGAGGGTTATGGGCTGAGTGCAGGTCGGTGGGACTAGGTAAAAGTAAGCGTTTGGCATGGGCTAGAAGGGCCGAGATGGTCTGTTTCCATGCTGTAATTGTTATATGGTTATTGAGGAGGGTAACAATCAGATGAACAAGTAGCCGTCAGTATCAGAGCCTGAGAGAGCTTTGGGCATCCAAACAAGTTGCACTGACAGCTAACTGGAGTTAACATTGTGCTAAAGTCTTTGGTACACATATAGAACTAGGATGCCTATGACTTTTGCACAGTACTGTAGTAATTTTATGTATTGCACTGTATCGCTGCAGCAAAAAAAAAACTATGATGTTGTGACACCTTTTAATTTACAAAACCAGTCAGAATCCTCCACAGCCTTCCGTTTTTCTGTCATCCATATTCCTATCTAAGAGACTCTCCCTGCTCAGGTGTTTAGGCGGGGGTTTGAATTCATGCCTGCCAGCTTCCGAGGCAAGAGAATAAACCATTGCTTATTGTTGAGTGCAGAAGGGAGATGAGTTTTGACAGATCAGTGAGATCCCCAGTAGACATGGCCAGACTGTAACAAGATGGTCCTCACTGATTATGAACTTGGTACCTGGCACCAATATCGCCAATGTTCTTCAACATGACCAGCCGGGTTGCCTTGCTGCGGAGGATCACGGCCCCAAATGTGATGCAGTCCTGGTCCAGTACGATCTCGGTTGCCTGGCAGCATCCTCGGATCACAAAGAGAGCCTTGGAAACACCTGGCAACTCCATTCTCACTTCTTCGGCAAACTCGGGAATCCGGCAGACTGGGGAGAAGGTGACTGCAACATTGCAGGAGCCCCCCTGTGCTTTCAGCGTGATCTTATCTTTTGGTGATAGGCTTAGAACCTGAAAAGGGAGTAAGTAAAATGAGCAAGCCACATGTGTACATCCAACATATTCTGGAATCAGTAAATGCACTTTCAGAATATTTTGCGCCACAGCTATTGCATCCTAACTAATGCTGCTTCAGTGAGCAGCCTTGCCACTGCCCTTATCCTTGTACCTAAGTGTACCTGCACTCTACTTTGTAACATTTGTTAATGCTTTTCCTTTAGTACAACCTTGATGTACTTATGTATGGGATAATCTGACTGGATAGTATGCAAGCTTTTCACAATATCTCAGAACATGAGACAACACGTTAATTACACTGGACAATGAAGATTTTGCTTCCTGAATACTTTTTGGTGCATCTTATGGATTTTGGGCTGCAGATCATAAAAATCACTGTAAAATTTCCCTATTGCACGCCACTTTTTGAAATCGCCTATATTTGCTATTTGAATTCATAATTCAATTCAGAATAACTGAAGCCAAGAATAAGGAAGGCATTTTTTGTTGGTCCACAAATCAAACAGTTCATAAATGACAGGCAACTAGAAGAACTTCAAATGGGACTGGAAAAAATTGCATGGAAGGCATTCAAGGATACAGTTGTTACTGACTTCATTCAAATCTGTGTGGATGAATGTGTGCTGTACATTCAGAATCCAAAAGCCATGAGTGAACCAGAAGGTTCGTCATCTGCTGAGGGCTAGATCTGTGGCATTTAAGTCTGGTGACCCAGGTCTACAAGAAAACCAGGTATGACTTACAGAGGGCTATTTCAAGAGGGAAGAAACTTTTCCTAGCAAGGTTGAGGTGACATCAGATACATGTCATCTCTGGCAGGGTTTGAAAGACATTACTTCCTACAAATCAAAACCCAATAGTAAGAATGGCAGTGATTCTTCACTACCAAATGAACTCAATGCCTTCTATGCCCTCTTTGAAAGGGAGAGTATAACTACAGCTGCTGCACCTGATGACCCTGTGATCTCTGTCTCAGAGGCCAATGTTACGCTGTCTTTCAGGAGAGTGAACCTTCTTAAGGCAAGCAGTACCTGGTAAGGTTCAGAAAAGTTGTGCCACCCAACTGCCGAGAGTATTCAAGGACATTTTCAACCTCTCACTGCTACAGTCAGAAGTTCCCACCTGCTTCAAAATGGCAACAGTTATACCAGTGCCCAAGAAGAGCTGCTTTAATGATGATCATCCAGTAGCACTCACATCTACAGTGTTGAAATGTTTTGAGAGGTTGGTCATAGCTAGAATCAACAAGAACCTGGCCCCATTACAATTTGCTTATCACCACAATTGGTCCATGGCAGATGCAGTCCCAATGGCCTTAGATCATATAACAATTACAGCACAAAAACAGGCCATCTCAGTACTTCTAGTCCGTGTCGAATGCTTACTCTCACCTAGTCCCACCGACCTGCACTCAGCCCATAACCCTCCATTCCTTTCCTGTCCATATACCTATCCAATTTTTTTTAAATGACAATATTGAACCTGCCTCTACTACTTCTACTGGAAGCTCATTCCACACAGCTACTACTCTCTGAATAAAGAAATTCCCCCTCATGTTACCCCTAAACTTTTGCCCCCTAACTCTCAACTCATGTCCTCTTGTTTGAATCTCCCCTACTCTCAATGGAAAAAGTCTATCCACATCAACTCGATCTATCCCCCTCATAATTTTAAATACCACTATCAAGTCCCCCCCTCAACCTTCTACACTCCAATGAATAGAGACCTAACTTGTTCAACCTTTCTCTGTAACTTAGGTGCTGAAACCCAGGTAACATTCTAGTAAATCGTCTCTGTACTCTCTCTATTTTGTTGACATCTTTCCTATAATTCGGTGACCAGCACTGTACACAATTCTCCAAATTTGGCCTTACCAATGCCTTGTACAATATTAACATTACATCCCAACTTCTGTACTCAATGCTCTGATTTATAAAGGCCAGCATACCAAAAGCTTTCTTCACCACCCTATCCACATGAGATTCCACCTTCAGGGAACTATGCACCATTATTCCTAGATCACTCTGTTCTACTGCATTCCTCAATGCCCCACCATTGTCCAGGTGCCCTACCAGATCACCCGGACAATTCAAACATCAATGTAAGGAGGCTGTTTGTTGACTATAGCTCAACATTTAACACCATCATTTTCACAGTTCTGATCAATAAGCTATAGAACCTGGGCCTACATGTAATTGGATCCTCATCTTCCTAACAGGAAGAACACAATTTGTCTGGATTGAGAATAATATCTCCTATTCACTTGCAATCAAAACTGGCACACCTTAGGGATGTGTGCTTAGCCCACTGCTCTGCTCTCTCTGTACCCATGATTGTGTGGCCAGGTGTAGCTCAAATGGCATTTATAAATTTTCTGATGATAGAACCATTGTTGGCAGAATCTCAGATGGAGATGAGAGGGCATACAGGAGCAAGATATACCAGCTAGCTGAGTGGTGTCGCAGCAACAACCTGGCACTCAACGTCAGTAAGACCAAAGAGCTGATTGTGGACTTCAGGAAGGGTAAGACAAAGAAACATGAACCAATCCTCATAGAGGGATCAGAAGTGGATAGAGTGAGCAATTTCAAGTTCATGGGTGTCAAGATCTCTAAGGATCTAACCTGATCCCAACATATTGATGCAGCTATAAAGAAAGCATGACAGCTGACAGATATTAAATCTGCAACACACACAAAATGCTGGTAGAACACAGCAGGCCAGGCAGCATCTATAAGGAGAGGCACTGTCGACGTTTTGGGCCGAGACCCTCCGTCAGGGTACTTTGTCAGAGACCCTTTGTCAGGGTCTTGGGCCGAAACGTCAACAGCGCTTCTCCCTATAGATGCTGCCTGGCCTGCTGTGTTCCACCAGCATTTTGTGTGTGTGGTTGTTTGAATTTCCAGCATCTGCAGATTTCCTCGTGTTGGATATTAAACCTGAATTTGATTGATTCTGAAAATTTTCTTGACATCCACGGAGCACCAAACTGGTTGACAACATGTTTCAAGCACACAAAACCATGAAGTGCAACATGTCGCTAAAGATCCGTTTTCAGCATTCCCATTTAGAACTCTTCCCTGCAATTCCTGGTGCTTTCAATGACAAGCACGGTGAAAGGTTTCATCAGGACATTGTGGTCATGGAGAACAGTACCAGGACAACTGGAATTCATCAACACTGGACACTTCAGCCAGAAGCTTTAGACAAAGTACAAATGAAAATCATCAACAAAACATTTTCAGTTTAGTTGAACTATTGCAAAGCATCAGCACCGTTATGCAATTAAACACATTATATTCAATAAAAGTTAACATCTTGTTTCTCCGAATTCTTACGTGATGCAAGTAGTCTGAAATTATATTTGTGTTCAGCTGTGGTCTATCATAAACAAAATAAATTTCTGAGGAAGCAAAACTTTCTAAAAAAAAATTGTTGGCCATTGTTACCAGTTATTGTTGCTATCTTGTTACTGATTAAAGCTGAACGGAAAGCCTGCTGACTTTGCAGTGTGCCCAGAAAGGCTGTCCATGATGGCAGAGCAATGCTCCTGGCATTATACAGGGGAAGGGTTGCAATATCCCTCAGAGGGACAATCTCATCTGTGTAGGATGAGGAAGGGAAGCAGCAGCTGAGGGTGTTGTCTGCCTATCTGTACAGTCGGAGGACAGCACTCACAATGAACACAGTGCTAGCTCCCCTCACTCATGGAAAGTAAACAGGAGAGATCTCACAGTTACAGCATCACTGATGGGGGTAAATCTCTCACTGGTTACAGTGAGATTCAGATTTATTTATCGCAAGCACATACAGTGAAATGTGTCACATAACTACACACCTAAGGATATGTTGGGGGACCCCCGCAAGTATTATCACACAGTCTGGTGATAACATAGCATTCCCACCATTACCAACATTCATGTTCATGATCAGAGGAAATCTCCCAATGTTTATGGTGCCCCTAACAGAAAGATCAGAGGAAATCTGTTGCTGTGGTAACTGCTAATTTACTGCACAGAGCTTTGAACTTGACTGGCATTTAATTTTACTGTTAAGTGATGACAGAGGGCAGATCCGACTGATTAGCATTCGTACCTTGGTGTTCTGAAGAAGTTGTTGGTTAGGAGTCATGGAGAGAATGAAATTCACAGGTGCCAGGCTCCTGTTGATTATCGGCACGATTTTCCTCACAGTCTGTCCAACCCTCAGAGGCTGTAAATAAACCACCTTGTTCTTGGGAATGGCAACTTCAACCTGGAAAGTAAGAATATGTGAAGTGTCACTGTAACTGATTGTTGAAATGAATGTAGATAAATGAAAAGCAAATGTTTAAGAGTGGACCCTACAGACTCAGAGTAATGGGGAACTTCTGCTAATGTTTCTGGACCAAGTTAACACAGAGCTAAAGCTGAATATATGTTCATAATGCCACCAAACATCCTGCTATCTCCATGGTGCAGATAAGCTGTCCATTTCTGATGAAGTATCAATCTCAACACTTTGGGATGTTCTGGAGAATTTTCCTTTTGTATGTCATATTGTCTGGATTCATTGCATTAAAACATAAAGATCTCTACACTTCTTAATTGAATTGAATTGAATTGATTTTATTTCTTACATCCTTCACATTAATAAGGAGTAAAACTCTTTACGTTATGTCTAAATGTGCAACGTGCAATCATAGTAATTTATAATAAACAGAACAGTCAATTTAGCCTAGAAATACACTCAAATCAGTCTGATGGCCTGGTGGAAGAAACTGTCCCAGAGACTGTTGGCCCTGGCCTTTATGCTGTGGTACTGTTTCCCAGATGGTAGCAGCTGGAATAGATTGTAGTTGGGGTGGCTTGGGTCCCCAGTGATTCTTTAGGCCCTTTTCTCATACCTGTCTTTGTAAATGTCCTGAATCATGATAAGTTCATAACTACAGATGTGCTGGGCTGTCGGCACCACTCTCTGCAGAATCCTGTGGTTAAGGGAGGTACATTTCCTGTACCAGGCAGTGATGTAGCCAGTCAGGATGCTCTCAATTGTGCCCCTGTAGAAAGTTCTTAGGATTTGGGGGCCCATTCCAAACTTCCTCAACTGTCTGAGGTGTAAGAGCTGCCATTGTGCCTGTTTCACCACACAGCTGGTGTGTACAGACCACGTGAGGTCCTCAGTGATGTGGATGCTGAGAAACTTAAAGCTGTTCACTCTCTCAACCCCAGATCCATTGATGTCAATAGGGGTCCATTCCTCCTGTAATCCACAATCAGCTCCTTTGTTTTTGCGACATTGAGGGAGAGGTTGTTTTCTTGACACCACTGTGTCAGAGAGATGACTTCTTCCCTGGAGGTAACCTCGTTGTTGTTTAAGATGAGGCCAATCAATATAGTATTGTCGGCAAATTTAATTAGCAGATTAGAGCTGTGGGTGGCGACACTGTCATGGGTATACAGGGAGTAAAGGAGGGGACTTAGTACACAGCCATGAGGAGCTCCTGTGTTGAGAGTCAGAGGGGTGGAGGTGAGGGAGCCCACTCTTATCAGCTGCCGACAATCTGACAGGAAGTCCAGGATCCAGCTGCACAAGCCAAGGTCAAGGCAGGGTCAATGGTGGTTGATCAGAGGAATCACAAGGAAACTTCTGGAAGATAATTCAATCTTACCACAAGCAGCTTATGCAGGATCTTGACAATCATTGACAGGCTGCCCTTTGCATGCTTTAGGAATACTGTGGGTTTTGTTTCCAAAGCTCTCTGTCTACAGACAAGATGTGCACAGAGAATTCACGTAAACCAGCAAGCTGGATGAACATTTCTCCTTTATTTGCTCAGTATAATACCTCTAAACCTAGCAGCATACAACATTTTTATTAAAAATCCAATGAGGTGTTTGGGTGTCAAAGGTGTGCTTCAGCAGCGAATTGGAACTGTATCAAGAGAGAAGCTCTTGGTGGGTCAGACCTCCTGGTTCTGTGAGGAAACATTTAACCACTCATTGAACTGGCCAGCACACAAGAACAGGTAGCAGTCTGTGAACCAGGTAGCTGCTCTGCAAACTAGGGCCAGCAATGGCAAGTATTTCCAATATTTGGTCATTGTGGACACTAGTCAGGAGGGTCACAAATTAAGGTTGGATAGTCGAAGTCTTTCCCCCGGGTAGAGGAGTCTAAATCTTGAGTCCCTAGGTTTAAGGTGAGAGGGGAAATACCTAAAGGGGCCTTGAGGGGCAAATTTTTAATACAGAGGGTGGTGGACACATTGAACAAGCTGTCAGGGGAAGTGGTTAAAGCAGATAAGGATAGGTGCATGGATAGGAAAGGTTTAGAGAGAAATTAACCAATGGGACTGGGGTATTCTTCATTCCTCCTTAGCATTATTTATATTTATGCATTTATTATTGTGATTTATGGTAATTTGTTATGTTTTGCACTGTACTGTTGCCACAAAACAACAAATTTCATGACTAATAAGAGTGACAATAAATGGGATTCTGTGCATCGGCATTGTAGTTGTCATGGACCATCTGGAACGAAGACCCTGCTTCCATACAAAATAACTCTACGAATCTATGACTTAGTCACAACATGACAAAGAGATGCAATACAGGCTGCTCCATGCTTCTGATCATCCCTCACATCAGTGGGTTTCCTGATACTGCCCTCTCCTTCAGTATGAACCCAGTAACTAACCCTGGTAAGCTTTGGGATGCTGTTCACTCAGGTCTTGTCTGAAATGAGAAAGGCCTTTTCCCTGAAGAAATAATCCTTTGAGCTCTGTGTCCTTGCAGACCATCACACCATCACACATTCTCCATGTTTTAGGAACAGCTTCTTTCCCTGCACCATCAGATTTCTGAATGTTCCTTGAACCCCTGACCTAACCTCTGACTATTCAGATGTCTTTCTGCACTACTTGTTTATTTTTTCATGTTGTGATAATTTATAGTATTCCTTTAAGAATTACACTGTACTCTGCCATAGAACAATACATTTCATGCCATATTTTAGTGATAATAAAGCTGATTCCGATTTTAGTTCATCTCTAACCTCCCTTTGAATGTACTGGAGTCCACCTTCCCTGGAACATCTCCAAAGTTTCTGGTCTGCCATAGATAAAAACACTTCTCATGGTTGCCATCAATAAATCCTTAAATTGTTGTGACTATCTATTGGTCCTTATTCTCTTCAACCCATCTGCTGCCTTTGGTGTCATTCTCCTGCAAAAGCACTTTATATTGTTCACCTTGGTGGGTCTGCGTTCCTGGAACACATAAACCTGAAGAATCACTTGCACGGTTACTCTTCCTGCAGTCTAACACTCCACCAAAAGTCTACACTTCTTCACCTAGCCACTGATCTGTAATGATATCATCCGAAGACCAGGCATGAGTTCTCATCTGAATACTGGCAACACTTCCCTCGAGCCCCTCAGATGTTTACCTGCCATAAGTACTTAGTGAGCAGAAATTTACAGTCAGCTTGGTAGCAAGCCATTCAGCGGCATGCTAGTCTGTACCGACCTGAACCTCTGCCTAGTCCCACCCACCTGCACCTGAACTACAGCCCTCCAAGCCTCTCCTATTCTAGTACATATCCAAACTTCTCTTAAATATTCGAGATCGAATCTGCATCTACCACTTTGCTGCCAGCTTGTTCCACAATCGCATCACCCTCTGAGTGAAGGAGCTTACCTTCAGTTTCATCTTTTGCCTAAATCTCACCCAACCTGAGGGGGAAAAAGCCTGCATATATTCACCCTATCTATACCCCTGATCATTTTATATACTCCTATCTAATCTACCCTCATTCTCCTGCTGTCCAAGGAAAAAAGTCTTAACCTATTCACCTTTCCCTATAACTCAGGTCCTCGAGTCCTGGCAACATCCTTGTAAATTTTCATTCTTTCAGTCTTTTTAATATCTTTCTCATAGGAAGGTGACCAGAACCACACACAATACTCTAAATTCAGCCTGACTATCTTGTACTACTTCACAATACATCCAAACTTCCTGATTTATGAAGGCTCTCTTTACCATCCAAATTGTCCATACCAATCAACATTCCCTCTATTTTTTTTTTACAGTTGTGTAGACCAACCATTGCTCTGCGCAGGAAATTTTTACATGGCCTGAAAGCTGAACGAAATTTTCAATGATTTTATGTAATATGCCCATCAAACAAACACCAATCACAACTCACAGTAGAAATAAACAGTAACGGGTAGTCAAAACAACTGACAGGCACAATAGCAAAAGAAAAATTTCGACTAGATGGCATTGGTGTACAGCGAGTAGGTCGTTCATTAAAAACGAGCAACCAGTTTCCATTCTAGCAGTGTTTGAACTTGACATACTGACAATGAAGCTCTAAAATGTTTCAAGGTAAAGGTTGTGGTACATTTATTATTCAGAAAATTAATGGATAATATTCATAACACATCATTAATTCAAAGTATTTCATAATTATATTAACAGATTTCAAGATTATATTAACGTTATATAAAAGAAAATTCCAGCAAAGGCTGTATGCATGGGAGCACACGCACACATGCAGCTGAGAGGGACCAGTGATGCCACCAAGATGTTTATCTAAAGAATCAGAATCAAGTTTTTTTCACTGACATTACTTATGAGACTTGCTACTTTGTGGCAGCAGGACAGTGCAGACATGGGCGAATTTTATTTATTCAGAGTTCCAGCATGAAATAGGTCCTTTGGGCCCAATGAGCCGCATTGCTCAGCAACCCACCTGTTTAACACTAATCACCGGACAATTTACAATGACCAATTAACCTACTAACCGGTACATCTTTGGACTGTTGGAGGAAGCTGGGTCATCTGGAGAAAATACACCCAGTCACAGGAAGAACACCTTACAGGTGGCACCGGAATTGAACTCCGAACCGTAATAGTGTCACACATACCTCTACACTACCATGTCACGATTCATAAACTATACTTCGTTATTCTACCTTACACTACATATTTATTTTTAGTTGTAACTTATAGTAATTTATCGTGCCTGCACTGTACTGCTGCTGCAAAAGATCAAACTTCATGACTTACTTCAGTGACAATAAACTTGATTTTAATTTTGAGAGGTAGACCTACTCTCAATGAATAGAACTACCTCCTATTCCACTTTGAGGAAAGTTTTGGGGATACAATATTTTGTTTAAGAGCACAGTCCAGTGTTTGTGAGGTTGTACCTGAAGCACTTCAGTAAAATGCCTCTGTTCATGAAACCTGGATTGAAAACCTGCTGAAACTGAAATTTATGTGCCCCCAGAAAGAGCCCACCAATTATGAAAATACCTTCATCTCTGTCCCTTGGCCAAGGATCTGGACATTTTGGTAGCTGAGTCCATTCATCGCAAAGGTGACCTTTTCCTTGTACCTGATTGGCTCTCTCGGGTAGAAGGTAATGACAGCTTGCACACTTTTCTTTGGTGCCAGAGTGCAGGGCTGGAATTTTACCTCCAGGTAGGAGGTAGTGGGGAACAAGCACTCCAGGCTTGTCGTGAGAAATAAAAGTGAATAGTGAGACATGTTACATTCAGAGGAAGAAACATTTCAGATATTGCTGTTCCACAATTATCAGAATCAGAATCAGAATTAGGTTTAATATCACTGGCATATGCAGTGAAATTTGTTGTCTTAACAGCAGCATTCCAATGCAATAATAATAATAGAATATTAACTATGAATTACAGTAAATATACACATAAATATATAATAGAAAAATTAATTAAGTAATACAAAAGTAAAAAATGAAAAAATATATAGTGAGGTATTGCTCATGGGTTCATTGTCCGTCCAGAAATTGGATGGCAGAGGGGAAGAAGCTGTTCCTGAATTGTTGAGTGTGTGTCTTCAGGCTCCTCCGTCTCTTTCTTGATGGTATCAATGAGAACAGTACATGAGCTGGGTGATGGGGGTGCTTAATGATGAACGCTGCCTTTTTGAGGCATCGTTCCTTGAAGATGTCCTGGATTCTACGGAGGCTGGTGCCCATAATGCAGCTGACTAAATATATAACTCTCTGCAGCTTATTTTTAATCTGTACAGTAGCGTGCGTGCGCGCGCACACACACACACACACACACACACACACACACACACACACACACACACACACACACACACACACACACACACACACACACACACACACACACACAACAGTGATTCAGCCACGTAGAATGCTGGAACCACAGCTATTTACAATATACATTAATGATTTAGATGAAGGGATTAAAAGTAAAAGTAGCCAATTTGCAGATGACACAAAGCTGGGTGGCAATGTGAAATATGAGGAGGATGTTAGGAGAATGCAGGGTGACTTGGACAGGTTGGATGAGTGGGCAGATGCAGTTTAATGTGGATAAATATGAGGTTATCCACTTTGGTGGCAAGAACAGGAAGGCAGATTACTATCTGAATGGTGTCAAGTTAGGAAAAGGGGAAGTACAATGAGATCTAGGTGTCCTTGTTTATCAGTCACTGAAAATAAGCATGCAGGTACAGCAGGCAGTGAAGAAAGCTAATGGCATGTTGGCCTTCATAACAAGGGGAGTTGAGTATAGGAGCAAAGAGGTTCTTCTGCAATTGTACAGGGCCCTGGTGAGACCACACCTGGAGTATTGTGTTCAGGTTTGGTCTCCAAATTTGAGGAAGGACATCCTTGCTATTGAGGGAGTGCAGCGTAGGTTCACAAGGTTAATTCCCGGGATGGCAGGACTGTCATATGTTGAAAGATTGGAGCGACTGGGCTTGCATACACTGGAATTTAGAAGGATGAGAGGGGATCTGTTTGAAACATATAAGATTATTAAGGGATTGGACATGCTAGAGGCAGGAAACATGTTCCCGATGTTGGGGGAGTCCAGAACCAGAGGCCACAGTTTAAGAATAAGGGGTAGGCCATTTAGAACGGAGTTGAGGAAAAACTTTTTTACCCAGAAAGTTGTGGATCTATGGAATGCTCTGCCTCAGAAGGCAGTAGAGGCCAATTCTCTAGATGCTTTCAAGAAAGAGTTAGATAGAGCTCTTAAAGATAGCGGAGTCAAGGGATATGGGGAGAAGGTAGGAACGGGATACTGATTGTGGATGATCAGCCATGGTCACATTGAATGGCGGTGCTGGATCAAAGGGCCAAATGGCCTACTACTGCACCTATTGTCTATTGACTACAGGGGCATGAAACCAGTTGGACAACCCTTACTGCATTATACCATTCTATGACTCTATCTAAATTCTATCAAATTAATTGTTGTGAAGACGTTGAAATGGGGCCTCACTCGTGATTTTCCATCTTGAAAATCACCACATCTTTCTATGAGAGAAAATGATTTTCCTCAGCCAAGTGGTTCTTCTCGCGAAGAATGCATGATTAGTAAATGACAACAAAATGGTCATATAAAGAACAGTGAGGAAGGTTGTCTGAATGCTATAACAGATTTATGTCAACTGGGATAGTGGACAAGGGAATGGCAGATGGAATTTAAGTGGTACAACTGTGAGTGATGCATTTTGGGAAGCTAAACCAAACCAGGACATATAAATAAATGGCAGGACCCTGGGAGTGTTGTAAAATACAGACCTCGGGTACAAGTGTGTAGTTCCCTAAAAGTGAAAATACTGGTAGACAGACCAATGAAGAAAGTATATGTTGTTCTTGTCTTCATTGGCTGAGGCACTGAATACAAGAGGCTGAGACACTACATTACTGTTGCTCAGAACGTTAGTTAGACCACACTTTATGTATTGTATGCATTGTGGCTACCTGGCTATTAAATGTATGTGACTAAGCTTAGAGAGGGTGCTGAAATGATTAATAAGGCTATCCCTGGAGTGGGCAGCTTGAGCTATAATGACAGCCTGGATAGGCTGCGGACTGCTCTATCTGGAGCGAAGGATGATGAGGGGAGATCTTCTGGAGATTTATAAAATTATAAATGAGCATAGGTAAGGTAGATAGTCACAAACGTTTTCCCAGGGTAAGGGAGTGTAAAACTAAAGGGCATAGATTTAAGATGAGAATGGTAAGATTTAAAGGGGACAGGAGGGGCATGTTTTTTGCTGAGAGGGTAGTGGGTAAATAGAACAAGCTGTCAAAAGAAGTGGTAGATGCAAATATGACTACAATGTTTAATAAACATTTGGACGTGTACACGGATGGATTGGATAGGTTTAATGGGATATGTGGGGAAATGGACAAGTTGGGCTGGGGAGACTGTTTTCTTGCTGTGAATCTATGACTCTGTCCAGGACAGAGAGACAGTCAGTGCCTGCAATGAACTGTTTTAAGAACTCAATATGATCCTGTGCTGGATGTGAATGGCCTTGACTCCAATCTACAATGAATTACCTGGTCTAACCTCACCACCACGCTTGATTGAGGAGAAGCACAAAAACTTATATGTGGTCTGAAAAATCAAGAGGATCAGGGTCAGATAGCATCCCCGATGACTTTCCAAAACATAGCAAATAGGAATTTCAGGCACAAACTGACAGTCTCATCTTCATATGGGAAGAGGAGGATACTCCAATCATAGCAAGTTTTGACCACGTAGACAGATCTGACTGTCATAACTTCAGAGGGGTATCTCTGCTGTCTGACACAGGTCCTCCTGACTATCATAACTTCAGAGGGGTATCTCTGCTGTTTGACACAGGTCCTCCTGACTGTCATAACTTCAGAGGGGTATCTCTGCTGTCTGACACAGGTCCTCCTGACTGTTATAACTTCAGAGGGGTATCTCTGCTGTCTGACACAGGTCCTCCTGACTATTATAACTTCAGAGGGGTATCTCTGCTGTCTGACACAGGTCCTCCTGACTATCATAACTTCAGAGGGGTATCTCTGCTGTCTGACACAGGTCCTCCTGACTGTCATAACTTCAGAGGGGTATCTCTGCTGTCTGACACAGGTCCTCCTGACTGTCATAACTTCAGAGGGGTATCTCTGCTGTTTGACACAGGTCCTCCTGACTGTCATAACTTCAGAGGGGTATCTCTGCTGTCTGACACAGGTCCTCCTGACTATTATAACTTCAGAGGGGTATCTCTGCTGTCTGACACAGGTCCTCCTGACTATCATAACTTCAGAGGGGTATCTCTGCTGTCTGACACAGGTCCTCCTGACTGTCATAACTTCAGAGGGGTATCTCTGCTGTCTGACACAGGTCCTCCTGACTGTCATAACTTCAGAGGGGTATCTCTGCTGTTTGACACAGGTCCTCCTGACTGTCATAACTTCAGAGGGGTATCTCTGCTGTCTGACACAGGTCCTCCTGACTATTATAACTTCAGAGGGGTATCTCTGCTGTCTGACACAGGTCCTCCTGACTATTATAACTTCAGAGGGGTATCTCTGCTGTCTGACACAGGTCCTCCTGACTGTCATAACTTCAGAGGGGTATCTCTGCTGTTTGACACAGGTCCTCCTGACTGTCATAACTTCAGAGGGGTATCTCTGCTGTCTGACACAGGTCCTCCTGACTGTCATAACTTCAGAGGGGTATCTCTGCTGTCTGACACGGAAAGCCATTGTCCAGTGAGTCACACACACAGGTTTAAAGTGACAGAAAAGATTTTTAAAGGGGGCCTGAGGGTTAAGCTTCTCTTCACACACAGATCAGATGATATTGGAACTTGTTGCTGGGGAGATGGGAGAATCAGATACAATCACTTTTCTGAAGAGCTATTTAGACAGACACTACAATAGGCAAGGTGCAGAAGGATATGGTCCAAATGCTGGCAAATAAGATTAGTGTAGATGGGTAAACAGATCAGCATTGATATGGTGGGCCAAAGAGCCTGTTTTGATGCTGTACAAATATGTGACTCTCTAACTGAACTCTCCTCCCTGTGGCAAGGCACTGCCTCTCAATGAACACATTTATCACTGAAAATCAACTCCACAGGCCGGGCAGTGACCCCAGCTCTCCTGTACATTTCTGAGACGGGCCTACTGACCATAGGAACTTCAAGCACTGTAAGTCCACAAGTCCAGTATCCTACTAGTCCACTGGCAGAATCAACAAAGCCACATCAGTGTTCTCCCTAGGTCAATATGCTATGTGGAGTCGTAATTACATTCAGTTAGTTCTATTGGATAGCTCCTGCCATTTGTGTGCAAGAAACAAACCAGGTCAGACAGCATCTGTGCAGGCAGAGAGATGAACAAGCTCTGAACAAGGGAGATCTTCCCCATCCAAAATGTGTACCTTTACTGTCTCCTTTAAGACCTCGAGGCATCCCAAAGTTACTTACCAACAAACATGTAGAAATAGCCAAGAAGGGCCCAAAGGCCTGTTTCTGTGCTGTAACGTTCTAACGGGAAGGATGTTGTGGAGGGGCTCAGACTCAGCAGTAATGACTGAGGGAAAGCTGTCCTGCCTCTCTCTGAAACTGGCTCAGTGCCATAGGGACAGCAAATGAAGTCATGGTTTAACATCTAATGGAAAGATGGGAGCTCAGGTAGTACAGTTCTAAAATGTCATTTCTGACTCTCCAAAGCCTGTCTACCATCTACAAGGCACAGGTCAGGAGTGTGGAGATGTTCAGCTTCAACAACACTCAAGAAGCTCAACACCACGTAGGATGTTGTGGCGCACTTGACTGTGACTTCATCCAGAACCACCCACTCACTCCACCACCGACACACAGTGTCAGCAGTGAGTACCGTCTACAGGATGCACTGCAGCAACTCACCCAGACAGCACCTTCCAAACCCAGTGCAGCCTTATCGATAGTCACCCTGTCCACAACCTCTCACTCCACCACCGACACCCAGTGTCAGCAGTGAGTACCGTCTACAGGATGCACTGCAGCAACTCACCCAGACAGCACCTTCCAAACCCACCACCTCTACAAGGGCAGCAAAAGCAAAACAACCAGCTGGAAGTTGTCCTCCAAGTCACACACCATCCTGACATGGAAATGTCTCACCATCACTGGGTCTCCCTCCCTAACAGCACTGTGCGGACAGCTACACCTCAAGGCCTGCCGTGATTCAACAAGGCAGCTCACCACTACCTTCTCTAGGGCAACTAGGGTCGGGCAATTGAATGCTGGCTAAGCCTTGAATAAAAAGAAAATGTCCACTTTCAGGGCAGCACAGAACCGCCCCAGCTCAGCTTCTATGACTCTCAATGCTGCCTGTACGGAGTTATGACTGAATGGATTCTGTTTCCTCCAGTTCCCTTGCACATCCCAAAGACACGCAGGTTGTTATGTTAATTGGCAGCTGTAAGTTTCCCCTAGCGTGTAAGTGAAGGGGAGAATGGTGATGGGAATGACGTGGGATGAGTGTGAAGTGCGAAGTGGGCTATTTCCCTGTTATTCTATGAATCTGGAATGGTACTTCAGCCTGCAGACTCCTTGGAGACAAAACTGCTAACTGGGCCATGATCGTGATAATCCTATCAGGCCCGATACGAACGTGCTTTCTGGTTATATTCCGAACAGTCTTGGTTTGTGGTTTTTCAAACTTTATTACGCCTCTAGCCTCCCCACAGAAAGCTGGCTGAGAAATTCCACTCCTCACACTTTTCATTTTTATTGTAATAAATAATCAATATTTGATATCCAATTAGTGAGTGAACTGCAGCACCGCCGTGTGGCCAAACCAGGAATTGTGAAAGGACAGGCACCAGCAAAACACAAAAATACAACTGCAGATGCTGCGGATCAAAAAATACGAACACAACGTTTCGGGCCGAGACCCTTCATCAGGAATTCCTGAAACGTTGGCTACTCTTTTCTCACAGATACTGCCTGACCTACTGAGTTCTTCCAGCGTTGTGTTCGTATTCTAGGCACCAGCAAGAATTTTATTTTTGCAAATGATCAGAAGAATTGCTTAAAATTGACAAAGATGTGCTGGAAAGTATCCAGTGGCCTTGTAAATGTAACAAAAAAGTGAAAAGTATCACAGGACAAGAAAGCATAAACAGAGGTTTCTGGTTGAGATGGTAAAATGCAGCAATGTCACATGTGATACTTCTTATCTCAAAGAACAAGTTAGCCACCTTCTCTTCATACAACATAGACACAGGTCCTTCATCCGAACACAGCCACGCCTAACAAGATGCCTTCCTGATCTACCTCGGTTTGGTCCATATCCCTCTAAACTTTCCCATCTACATATCTGCCGAATATCATTGTGCCCACCTGTAGAACTTGCTCTGGCAACTAGTTTCATACAAAGTTCTTGTGGGCATACCTAATAAATCCATAACAGAATATTAACCAGAATAGAATCAATGAAAGACCACATCAACTTGGGTGTTCAACTACTGTGCAAAAGACAACAAACTGTTCAAATAAAAAAGCAAATAATGTTAAAGAAATAAATAATTCATATTGATAACATGAGATGAAGAATCCTTGAAAATGAGTCCATAGGTTGTGGGAACATTTCAATGATGGGGCAAGTGAAATCAAATAAAGTTGTCCCCTCTGGCTGAAGAGGCTGATGGTTGAAGGGTAATAACTGTTCCTGAACCTGATGTTGTGGCACCTGAGGCTCCTCTACCTGCTTCCTGATAGTTGAGGGATGATAACTGTTCCTGAACCTGGTGGTGTGAATCTTGAGGCTCCCGTACCTTCTTCCTGTTGGTTGAGGGGTAATAATGGTTCTTGAATCTGGGGGTGTGGGACCTGAGGCTCCTGTACCTTCTTCCTGATGGCTGCGGGGTAATAACTGTTCTTGAATCTGGGGGTGTGGGACCTGAGGCTCCCATACCTTCTTCCTGATGGTTGAGGGGTAATAACTGTTCCTGAACCTGGTGGTGTGGGACCTGAGGCTCCTATACCTTCTTTCTGTTGGTTGAGGGGTAATAACTGTTCTTGAACCTGCTGGTGTGAGTCCTGAGGCTCCTGTATGTCTTTCCTGATGGTAGCAGTGAGAAAAGAGCATGAGTGGGTGGTGAGGGTCCCTGATGATGGATGCTGCTTTCCTGTGACAACGCTCTGTGTAGATGTGCTCAGTGATAGGAAATTGTGAGGGGCTGGGCCATATCCACTATAGGACTTTTTGTTCAGGGGCATTGGTGTTTCCATACCAGGCTGTGATGCAGCCAGTCAATATACTCTCCACCACACATCGATAAAAGTTTCTCAAAGCCAAATCTTCAAAAAATTCTAAGGAAGTGAGGTGCTGCCATGTTTTCTTCATAATTTCACTTATGTGCTGGGTCTAGAACAGGTTCTCTGAATTTATAATACCGAGGAAGTTAAATTTGCCTAACCATCTCCACTCTTTCAGATCTTTTAGATTTTCCTACCCTGGGAAAAAGACCATGATAATCCAGTTTACCTGAGTCCCACAGTATATTATAAACCTCTGTGAGATCACCCTCAGTGCTGTTTGTGAGGAAGTTCCAGGGTTTTGAACTAGTGATGGTGAAGCCATACTTCCATGTCAGAATGGTGTGTGTCTTGAAGGACAACTTCCAATAGGTAGTTCCCCATGCTTGGGCCAAAACATCGACTGTACTCTTTTTTTCAGATGCTGCCTGGCCTGCTGAGTTCCTCCAGCATTTTGTGTGTGTTGTTCAGCTTATCCCATCTCTTGTTTTAATTCAAGCCCCTCAGTCCAGACAACATCCTTGGAAATCTTCCCTGCACTCTTTCTTGCTTAATTATTGTCATTGAACAAAACATACAACACAGAAACAGGCTCTTTGGCCCGCCCCTTTCATACTGACCCCACTAATTCCATTTACCTGCACTAGGCTGTTATTCCACTATATCTTCCTGTGCATCCAATTGCCGTTTATTTGTTTGATCCTGTATGCATTCTCTCTGGATCGTGTCAAAATCTCCACTTCCTTCAGTAAGTATGGAACTTCTTCACGTATCAGATTTGATAACAGGAATTGAGTCTTTATGCGTTTTAAAGAGAGTATCTCTTTCCTAGCAGACACTCATTTAAGCTTTCAAAGACCATCTTTCTGAGGCATGCAAAATTTATTATTTTTGTCTGAGTGAAGAGAATGTGCTGCTGTTTTGTTAAAGTAGGAAATAGCTCATTCTCCAGCACCAATACCTATCCTCACTGAATGACAAAAAAACAATGAACAAGGAGTTGAGAATAGATTCAGGTTGAGGATTAGGTCAAAACCCTTGTGTCTTTTTGGTAGTTTAGTCAGACCTGGCTCTGTCAAAGTCTTCTATTATGTCCATGCTTTAGTGTTGTGATTTATTGCCATATTTGATTTAGTGCCATACTACATAATTAAGACAATCTTAGTGATACATATGATAATTTGAAGCTGTGGACCTATACTCGTAATAACCAACCTGTGAGCACCCATTTTCATATCAGGTCAGACTCACTCAGTCTGATAGGAACAACCTTCCACAAACATGGATTTTCCTCAAACCCCAGGCTCTGTGAGGCTAGCCTGATGTCGCTACCTCACTGCTCAATGCCCTAAATGCTTATTCAGTCATTCCTCAGCTTCATTCACAAGTGTAATGTCACAAATACTCTCTAAACAGCAGCTGGCTTGTTTTAGTTTCAGTAAGCAGACAAAGCTCGAATCAGATCACATAATTTTGCAAAATACTCTGCCTCAGTATTAATCCTCAGTCTTATCGCGTCACCAGAGGAGCCAACACACTCTGAGCACGATTACACCACTATCAAGAATGCTTCCTGTGCCACCTCAAAGTACTTCTACTCCCAGCATATAGACAGAGCCTTAAGACTAGTGGTCAGGACCAAAATGTCTGCTCTAGGGAGGTAGAAGAGCACTTGCAAGTGGACTGGGAAATATTGAAGTTTTCATCTTTAAATCTAAATGAATATGCCACAGTTATCACTGACTTCATCAAGTCCTGTGAGCGTGAGTGTGCCTTAAGAACATACTGGATATACCCAAATCATAAGCTGTGGATGAACCAGGAGATTCACAGTCTGTTGAGGGCTAGACTTGTGGCTTTTAAGATGAATGATCCAAAACTATACAAGATGTCTATTATAACCTATGGAAGACTGTTTTAATAGTGAAAAAAACTCTAATTAAAGTTAGGAAAAGAATCGGATGCTCATCAACTCTGGGAGGGTTTGCAGACCATCACTTCCTATGAAGCAAAACCTAACATCATGAATGGCTGTGAAGCTTCACTTCCAGATGAGCTCAACACCTTTTATGCACATTCTGCAAGGGAATAAACTACAACTGTACAAATCCCTGCACATCTGCTAACCCTGAGATTTCTGTCTCAGAGGCCCATGTCAGAACAGTTTTCACAGAGTGTGAACCCTCACAAATCATCAGGCTCTGACGGTGTACCTGGTGGGGCATTGAAAAGCTGTGCAAACCAACAAGGACACCTCAACCTCTCACTGCTACAGTCAGCAGTTCCCTCCTGCTCAGTGTCTAAGAAGAGCAGGGTGAGCTGTCTCAACAGTTATTGCCTAATTATATTCATATCTGCTTTGAGAGATTGGTCATGGACAAAATCAACTCTTGCCTAAGCAAAAACTGGACTGACTGCAATTTGCCTATTTCCTCAATCAATCTACAGCAGATGCAATCTCACTGGTTCTCCACTCAGCCTTGGATCACATGGACAATAACAATACCTATGTCGGGTGGCTGATTATTGATTACACCCATTGTTTAATACCATCATGGCCTCAATTCTAATTAACAAGCTCCAAAGTCTGGCATTCTGTACCTCCCACTGCCACTGGATCCTTGACTTCCTCGCTGGGAGAACATAGTCAGTGTGGTTTGGAAATAAAGGTTCCATCTTACTGACAATCAAGGATGCTTGCTTAGCCCACTGCTCTGCTCTCTCTTGTTTCACACCCCGTGGGTATCTTGTGACTGTCTTATGACCATGATGTAATTGAGTATCCTGTGAGCATAATGTAACTGTCTTGTGATGGTGGGGTGATGTAATTTTCCCGCCGGTGTGAGGTCCTGTGATGGCATATTCCAACAGGTATATAAGGGAAAACCCCTGTTGTCACAGGGGTAGTTCAATAGGGTAGTTCATTAGGTAGTCTTGCTGTGTATTTGTCTCATGACGCAGTTTTGTTTTAAGGAAGGAGTTTTTACTTTCTATTGTAAGGGGCAAAAACCATTGTGCTGGCAGTTTCACCAATTGCTGCCGCTTCTGGTTTGGTGTACTTTTGTTTTACCTTTACAGTCTAGCATTGGAGAGCTAAGACCTTACTGAAGCATGTGAACCGGAAGGATTGAGTAAAATCAGTGTCATTTGGTGGTTTTGTACAGGATCGACCTGATTGAATCTTTGTTCGGGAATAGTGACCTGCATCTGAGATAACCCCAGCAGGATCAAGAAGGTTTGTGCAGTGTTCACCCTCCAGCAAAAAGGTCAGTTCCTTTAAGCCATTTTATTTCCTTCATCGTGAATACTTTGGACAAGTCATCTCTCGGCTGGGATCAGCAGTAACTTCACATCTTCGAAGAAATCAGTTTTCAGGGAAGTCTCTCCTTACTGACTGTATAAATCACTTGGACTTTTGAATTTACCACTTTAAGAACTGTTCCAGAGTTTGGCTATTTGTTAAATTGTCGTATAGCAGTTAAGTTAGTCATTTGTTTACTTTTCACTTTTGTTGAGCAGAATTTAATAAATGTTTATGTTTGTTTATAAAACTTGACTTAATTCTACATTCATTGTTGCCTACCACATAACACTCTACATACTTGACTGTGTGGCTAAGCACAGCTCAAACATCATCTAAGCATTTGCTAATGGCACAACTATCGGCAGAATTGTGACGAGGAGATGTACAGGAGTGAGATAGATCAGCTGATTGAGTGGTGTCGCAACAACTGTGCATTCAATGTCAGTAAGACCAAGGAACTCCACCATCAGATTTCTGAATAGGTAATGAATTAATGATCATTACCTCACTTTTTTTGCTCTTTTTTTACACTACACATTCAATGAATTTTTTATATGTATTTCTTATTTTAATTATTTTTTTATTATTATATATAGCAATGTATTATTGCACAAAACAACATTTCATGATACATGCAATGTTCCCTTTGAGGTGTGCGCATGCACACATCTTTTACTACTAGTGCACAAAGGAATTTAAACTGTGCACAAAAGGTTGTCATCTTCTACCTTGTTGGCATGTTAAGTATATTTCACGATCGTACACGATTGCATTTCCTTTTCCGGTTTCTGATGCAGACAGTGTTGACAACATGGAGTTTGCAATGATTTGTCTGCAGATTTTAGAACTGGCTTATTTATACTGTTTTTACTGAAAAAATTACTCAGTACACACAAGTAGTATTCACTGGGCACTACGGTTCAGACAGAACATTGAACATTAAAACTGATTCTGATTCAGGTCTTCTTTTGATGAACAGTTAGCTCACACAATTTCAAAGCCTGTAAGTGGTAGAAGGTAGAGGATGACGGTGGAAAATAGTTTCTCGGACTGCAGGCCTATGACTATTCAGTGTCACAGGAATGGATCATTGGGATCTATTCTGGGAGAGGTATGACCTGATCAAAAGTGATGGGTTGCACCTGAACTCAAGGGGAGAAGACAGCCAATATTCTTGAGGGCAGGTTTGTAAGAGCTGTTGGGGAGGGTTTAAACTAATTTGGTGGTGGGGGGAGTGGAAACTGAGTGAAAGGACTCAGGATAGGACAGATGGTATAAAATCCAACTGTCAGGAAGGGCAGGCAGATGATAGAAAAAAATTGCAGCCAGCAGGATGAGTATCAGTGCGTTAGGGATGCAGAATCAAAAAGGGTAGCAGATACAGTATTCAAAGTGTTATATCGCAATGCACAGAGTATAAGAAATAAGGTACAGATGAACTTGTTGCACTTGATGTTGATGTTGTGATGTGATGGTTGTGATGTTTGTGGACATCATGGAGTCGTGGCTGAGGGATGCTTATAGTTGGGAACAGAATGCCCATTGTATCAGAGGGATAGGAAGGTAGACAGAGGGGGTGGTGTGGCTCTGCTGGTAAAGTATGGCATCAAATCAGAAGAAAGATGTGACATAGGTTCAGAAAATGTTGAATCCTTGTGGGCTGAGAAACTGCAAGGGTAAAAGGACCCTGATGGGAGATGTATACATGCCTCCCAACAGTACCTGTGATGTGGACCACAAATTACAACAGGAAATAGAAAAGAGGTGTCAAAAGGGCAATGTATGATAGTCATGGGAGAGTTCAACATGCAGGTCAATTAGGAAAATCAGGATGGTAATGGATCTCAAGAGCGTGAGTTTGTTGAATGCCTATCAGATGGCTTTTTAGAGCAGTTTCTCATTCAGCTTTACCAGATCGGCTGTTACGTAATGAACCAGAGGTGATTAGGGAGCTTAAGGTAAAAGAATCCTTAGGAGGCGGTGATCACGATATGATTGAATCACAAACAAGAGGAAATCTGAAGATGCTGGAATCCAAGCAACACAGAGGAAATGCTGGTGGAGCTCTGTAGGCCAGGCAGCATCGATGGAAAAGAGTTCAGCTGACATTTCAAACTGACACCCTTCAGCATGACAATATGATTGAGTTCAGCTTGAGATATGATAGGGAGAAAGTAAAGTCTGATGTAGCAATATTTCAGTGGATTAAAGGAAATTACAGTGGTATGAGAGAGGAGTTGGCCAACGTAAACTGGAAGGAGATGCTGGCAGGGATGACAACAGAGCAGAAATGGCATGAGTTTCTGGGAAAAATAAGGAAGATGCAGGACAGATGTACTCCAAAGACAAAAAAAATCTCAAATGGCAAAATAGTATCACCTTGGCTGACAAGGGGAGGTAAGAGCAAAAGAGTAAAATGTAATGTAAAAACAAAAGAGAGGGCATACAACAATGCAAGAATTAGTGTGAAGACAGAGAATGGGGAAGCTTTTAAAAACCTACAGAGAGCAACTAAAAGAACCTTTGGAGGGAAAGGATGAAATATGAAAACAAGCTAGCAAACAATATCAAAGTAGATAGTAAAATCTTTTTCACAAGGATGATTCTGGGAATGAAAGGGTTATCATATGAGGAATGTTTGACGATTCTGGGTCAGTACTCACTGGAATTTAGAAGGATGAGGGAGTATCTCATTGAAAAGCATAGCTTTTTAGGTTCTTGATTGGATACAGCATCATAGGTTATGGGGAGATGGCCAGCAAGTGGGGCTGAGGAGGGGAAAAAAGGATCTAAACAATTGAATGGCAGAGCAGACTTGATGGGCCAAATGGCCTAATTCTGCTCCTATGTTGTATGGTCTTATGGAATGGGTGTTGTTCATCCATATCAATGATTTGGATGAGAATGTACAAGCCATGCTTAGCATGATTGCAGGAGACACTGAAATTGGTGGCATCATAGACAGTGATCAAAATTGCAGGCGGACTTTGATTAGCTGGGGAAATGAGCCAAGGAAATGGTAACTGAAGTTCTATTCAGACAATTGCAAAGTGTTGTATTTTGGGAAGCCAAACCTGGATCGGACTTGCTCAGTGAATAATAGGGCTGGAGGAAATACTATACGGTACGTAGAGCAGCAGCATCCAAGAGTACCAGCACATGGTTCCCTTATGGTTGTGTCATGGCTAGCCGAGACGGGACAGTGGGTGAAGATGGCAATTGGTATACTGGATTTCACCAGTTGGGGAACTATGTACAGGAGTTGAGATATTTTGTTGCAGTGCACAAGACATTAGTCAGGCTGCACCTGGAGTATTGTGCCTAGTCTCGGTTACCCTGTTAGAGGAAAGAGATAGTTAAGTTTGAAAGAGTGCAAAGAAGATTTACAAGAATCGTGCAGGAATTGAGGGTCCAAGTTACAAGGAGATTATTATTAGGATTTTATTCCTTGGAGCTGTATAAAACAAAGGCCACAGACAGGCTGAATGCACGTGGTTTTTTCCCAGGAAAAAGGAATCAACATCTAGAGGGCATAGGTTGAAGGTAAGAGGAAACCTGAGGGATAACTTTTTCACACAGAGGTTAGTGATTATATAGAATGAGCTGCCAGAGAAAGTGGTCAGGTTGGTACAATAACATTTAAGATTTTTGAATAGGTGCATCAATAGGAAAGGTTTAGGGGGATATTGGCCAAATGTTGGAAAATAGGATCAGTTTAGATGGCTGGCATTGATGAGTTAGGCGGATGGGTCTATTGTTGTGTTGTGCTCTGCTATGACCATGTGACCAGACAGACATTTAAACAGATATTGGCATATATGTGATTGGCTAAAGGGTCTATTTCTGTGGTGCACTGGACTCAGATTCCTGTGGGTAATCATTCAGGAAACTATTAGTGCAAACTCTGGTAAAGGTGAGGTTAACGAGTGCCGCTCACTTACCTGACTGGTTGCTCCTGTTTATTGGTGATGATCAGGATTTTCTTATGAGGTGTCATGCCAGCATTATAGATGAAACACACCCCAAAATCACATGTTGTAAAAGACAAGTGGATGCTTGGAGACACTGTGTACCCAGTGAGCACACAGGCAAAACGAGGACCTTTCAGTATCTGTGGACAAGAGCAGGGTGCACTGTATTAACATGATTTATAATCCATCTGTGTAGCCCATTAACTGGTCAGTTCTTGGGGAGTCACACTGATCACTCACCATTACTCTGCAGCTGTGCTATAATTCAGAGACTTCCATTTCCAATAGGACCTCCAGTAATGTCATAAAACGGCTATCTGTATGTTTACAGTACCCCAATCTCTATTTCTGGTACAATTCCTCCCTGAAGGACGGTGTCCACATGCCATGGATTCATTCATGGACAGCACATTCCAAACTCACCAGGTCTACCAGCTGGAAGGACAAGGGCAGCAAAAGTATGGGGAGCACCACCAGCTGTAATTTACCCCCCGAGCCACACACCATCCTAACTTGGAAATATACTGCCATTCTTTTCCATCATTGGGTCATACTCCAGGAAATGCCTCCCTAACTGCACTGTGGGTCAACCCACACCACACGGACAGTAGATGTTCAAAAAGGCAGCTCACCACTACCCTCACTGAACATCACTGGTGTTCAGAAGAATGAGGGAGGTCTCATTTAAATCTTCTGAATATTGAAAGGGCGAGAGAGAGTGTATGTGGAAGGCATGTTTCCAGTAGTAGTGGAGTCTAGGACCAGAGAACACAACCTCTGAATAGATGGATGTCCCTTTACAACAGACATGAGGAGGAATTTCCTTAGCCAGAGAGTTATGAATCTGGAATTCATTGCCAAAGAGGGCTGTGGAGTCCAAAGCTTTAGATATATTTAAGGCAGAGCTTGATTAGTTCTTGATTAATAAGGTTGTTAAAAATGGGGTTGAGAGGTAAAATAAATTAACCATGACCGAATTGTGGAGCAGATTTAATGGGCTGAATGGCCAAATTCTGCTCCAATAAGCATAAAAAGATTTCAGGTTGAAGCCCAGCTGGGAGTTTTTGTCTGAAAGCCCAGGCAATTTGATACTGAGCTCAGTCAATGATGATACACAATCTGAGGCTGACAGTTGGAGCTTCAGTCCTTACTCTGGCAATGCATCACCTCTGCTACAGAGACAGTTAACATGGCTTATTGGGCAACAGCCAGAGCACATCTCTGGGAACCTATCTGGTCTTTGACCAAAACACACTGAAGGGTTTCTAATAGAGCCTCCAAGTAAGTGTTTATTTGAGGAAGATGGCGCCAGTGAACAATGTGACCAATTGCGACATCTTCCTGACAGTTCATGAAACTACTTCTTTACCTTCTTCTATCAAAAATGGTTCTATTACTATGCTGTGTGTGATTGGAGCCTGTGAGTTACATTTTGATGGTGTGTTTTTGGGCTGATTGAGCAATCTGGTTCTCTGCTGTCTCTGAGGGAGGTGTGGTGCAGAGTATGAGGTCTGGAGGCCTGGAAGCCTGGAGATAGGCCATGATCAACTCTATCACTTCTCTCCGAATGAGGCGTCAAGCAAGGTTGAAGTCGACAAGGACAACAGCAGAGGATGGGCAGGTGTTTAGTGCTGTCTGCCTGTGTTTAAACAGTCTTCCTCTCCCTCCCGCAGGATCCATGTTGTCAGGATCAATTGGAGAGGCTCTGGGGGACTTTAAGGTTCATGTTACATGTGTTTCTGGATTCCCGTAACTCTTTTTTCAAAGATTCAGTGGAAGTATGTATGCAGTACACAATTCTGAGGTTTGCCTTCCCACAGATAACCATGAAGTGAACCATGGAGCCCATTCAAAGAAAAAAGCATTAACATCAACCACCACACCCAAAAACAAAAAAACACATAATCAAAAAACACATTTCAGTTCAGGTCAGTGTTCCTTATCTGCAGGCCGCTCTGATTCAAAATCACCCAAGCTAGCAACAAAATAGGGAGCAACCAGAAAACTAGAACACATCATAAATGTGATTTAGCAACCAACAATCCACAGACTGCGCACCATCCTCTGGCAGCGTCAAGGGAGAGAGAGATCACTCATTTGCAGGGATCTTCCCCTGCGAGCATGAAAGAGAAGGAAAGAGAGACTGTCACATGCAGACACCCTCCTGTAACAGCAGCAAGAGAGAGTCAGGTAGACGGCACTGAACTTTCACCCAATTTGATGATTTCAATCTTTCTCGATGCTTCGATTGGCTACATTTGAGCTGTTTGATCGACGCAGTCTGGGGTGCTTCAGCATAGAAGGATCTTGCGGCCTGCATTGGCAAGTGGTGTGGCACTGAACTGCACTAAGCTGAATACTACTGGACTCCTGGTTTCATAGTGATATTCAATGTGTTGTTCACTCACTTTTTGCCATGTGAGCAATTTATATTCTTTTTATTCGTGTGTTGGATGTTTGATGTTTTCTTCAATGGGCTCCATTGTGATTCTTTGTTTTGGCTGCTTGTGGGAGGACGAATCGCAGAGTTATACATACTTTGATAATAAGTGTACTTTGAATCTTTGTTTGATGTCATGTGCTACTGCTATGGAGAACTTGGTTTGAATAACACAGCATAGGTGATAGATGGCCCAAGAGTTCAGTGTTGGCTGCTCAGCATATGGTCAACGGACCAAGTTTCAGGAACTTAATGGTCAGCAAGTACATAGATTGATTAGACACTCGTAGCAGTGGAAATGTTTGACGGTGATGATAAAAGGCAGGACAATGTCTGTATCTGACAGAATTGGAGAGGAGTCCCTGTGGATGTGCCATAGTTGTCCATTTTGCTGTGTGGCAGCGGAGATCTCCTCCCCTTTACACTGAGGACTAGGGGAGAGGGTGGAGGGAGTGTGTTGCATACAGCAGTACTATGGAACAGGTTTTTAAGTTGATTTATGAACTCCCAAGCTGTCTGTCGTTTCTGCGGCTGGGAGGAGATCGTGTAACATGTGAATACAGAGTTATGAGATATTACAGCCTCTATTTAAATATCTGAGGGGGCTCCTGCTCAGGCTCTGCCACACCAACTCCACACTCCTGACCTTTGGTTATCCAGTCAGGAAAGAATGGAGAGGACCTTACTGCCAGGCTTGGCCACAGTGAACAGTCAAGGGTCCTGCAGCTCTTCTGGAGTCACGTCCGTGCCTCTGTGTCTCTGGAAAAGGAGCCTGTGCTGTTCAGGGGTACAATGAAGGATTTCTGGAACCAGTGGCAACTTTTAAGAATATTTAGACAGAAACATGAACTGGCAGGAAATACAGATATTAGATTAGATTAGATTCAACTTCATTGTCATTGCGCCGAGCACAGATACAAAGCCAATGAAATGCAGTTAGCATCTAACCAGAAAGTCCCATTGCACTCACATCCATCATCATGTAGTGTTTCGAGAGGCTCGTCATGAGGCATATCAAGACCCTGCTGCCCCCCTCACTGGACCCCCTGCAGTTTGCGTACCGTCCGAACTGCTCAAGATACGACACCATTGCCACCACCCTCCACCTGGCCCTAACCCACCTGGACAAAAAAGACACATCCGTTCGGATGCTGTTCATAGACTTCAGTTCAGCATTCAACACAATCATCCCTCAGAAACTGATTGAAAAGCTGAGCCTACTAGGCCTGAACATCTCCTTCTGCAACTGGATCCTAGACTTCCTGACTGAGAGACCTCAGTCAGTCCGGATCAGGAGCAGCATCTCCAACACCATCACACTGAGCACAGGGGCTCCCCAGGGTTTCATGCTCAGTCCACTGCTGTTCACTCTGCTGACCCAGGACTGTGCTGCAACACACAGCTCGAACCACATCATCAAGTTCGCTAATGACATGACCGTGGTGGGTCTCATCAGCAAGAACGGCGAGTCAGCTTACAGAGAGGAGGTGCAGCGGACTGGTGCAGAGCCAACAACCTGTCTCTGAATGTGAATAAAACAAAAGAGATGGTTGTTGACTTCAGGAGGGCACAGAGCGACCACTCCCCACTGAACATCAACGGCTCCTCGGTAGAGATCGTTAAGAGCACCAAATTTCTTGGTGATCACCTGACGGAGAATCTCACCTGGTCCCTCAACACCAGCTCCATAGCAAAGGAAGCCCAGCAGTGTCTCTACTTTCTGCAAAGGCTGAGGAAAGTCCATCTCCCACCCCCCATCCTCAACACATTCTACAGGGGTTGTATTGAGAGCATCCTGAGCAGCTGCATCACTGCCTGGTTTGGAAATTGCACCATCTCGGATTGCAAGACCCTGCAGCGGATAGTGAGGTCAGCTGAGAAGATCATCGGGGTCTCTCTTCTCGCCATCACGGACATTTACACTATATGCTGCATCTGCAAAGGAAACAGCATTATGAATGACCCTATGCACCCCTCATACAATCTCTTCTCCCTCCTGCCGTCTGGGAAAAGGCTCCGAAGCATTTGGGCTCTCACAACCAGACTATGTAACAGTTTCTTCCCCCAAGCTATCAGACTCCTCAATACCCAGAGCCTGACTGACACCTTGCCCTAATGTCCTGTTTATTATTTATTGTAATGCCTGCACTGTTTTTGTGCACTTTATGCAGTCCAGTGTAGGTCTGTAGTCTAGTGTAGCTTTGTCTGTTTTTTTTATTATTACATAGTTCAGTCTAGTTTTTGCACTGTGTCATCTAACACCATGGTCCTGAAAAACATTGTCTCATTTTTACTAAGCACTGTACCAGCAGTTATGGTCAAAATGACAAGAAAGTGTTATTTACAAAATAACTGCGAATAAAAAGCAAGTGCTACAGCACACAAATATAAAAGTACTGAGACAGTACAATGTGGGAGCAATACTGCTTAGCGCTGTGATGTGAGGTTCAGCAGGGTCACAGCCTCAGGGAAGAAGCTCTTCCTGTGCCTGCTGGAGCGGGAGCGGAGGCTCCTGTAGCGCCTACTAGAGGGGAGTAAGAAGTCCATGGTTAGGGTGAGATACATCCTTGATAATGCTTTTTGCCCTGCCCAGGCAGCGTTTATGGTAGATGTTCTCAATGGTGAACAATTGGGTGCCGATAATCCGCTGGGCAGTTTTCACCACACACTGGAGTGCTTTGCTGTCCGATACGGGACAATTGCCATCCCACACTGAGATGTAGTGGTACAGCAGTAAAAATTCATCAGTATCTATGGACCATGTGCAGGTAAATGGGACTAGTTTAGATTGGCATCAAGCTCAGCACCAAAACTGTGGGCTGAAAGCCTCGCTCCTGTGCTGTACCAGGTTCTAAATGATGGATACTTATCCTAAAGATCCTTTGGTATTACGGTGAAAATTCATAAATTGATGTCTGTAGATAAATACTTGTATATCAATAGATACTTGAATCCTGTTTCCTATTCAAACATTTCTGAATTTCAGTATTTGTTGATAGTGAGCTTCACGTAGTCGTGATTAGGTCAATGGCATTGAGCCAGTCCAAAAATAAATCAAAATGGAAATTCTCATTTGTGAACATAATCCAGTTTACTGAATTAAAAAATGTGATGGCATGGTTCAGGGCAAATTTTAAAATGTTAATCAATTAGAAATTCTATCTGCTCATGTTTATTTCTGAATTGTGAGGGTTCAGGAAAAACTTTGCTTACTGATACAATTCAGTGTAAACACACACTTTCTGCAATCTGTGACAGTGCACGTGGGGCTCGTCTCATTGCTGTAAGGGTTCACTGCTATGTAATGGTTTTGTGTAACGTTCACTGCTGAAGTAATGGTTTCTCTGTAGCAGTAATGTTTGGGTTAGGGGGGGAGATAACCGGACTGTTGATGCACGTCAGCCAATCGAGATCTTGTTGCCCTGTCTGGTGATTCTGGAAGGAGTTGTTTTTGCAGGCTTTTGGGAGAAGGAGAGGCAGAAATGGAGAGAGAATGTGGTAGATCACCAGACGGAGTAGACTCCGACCGGGGCTCTGAAGGAGGAGATTGATGGGGGAAGACGGACTACTGAAACTGCATGAGCTCCAACTAATATGCACAGACTTTTTAATATGATTGGTGCCCTTTTTCTTTTATGTTTTGTTTCTCTACTAACCATCTAGTCAAAGTAAGAGTTATAAAGCTTAATCGTTTAATCACATATTGTATACTGTTTGTTATTTTGGGGTACTGATTTGTAACAGGGAACACATCACATAGCATCCACCCAAACGAGAGTTCTTAAGCTTGGCTGGGCAGTGGGGGGGGGGTTTATCACCCCCTAGATGAAGCCGCTAGAAGAAGCAAGTGTTACATTTCCTACCTGCAGTGTTAGCTTCACGTCCTCAAGCAGCAATTTGTGATCTGGCTGGAACTCGAACTTTGATGAGACACTATTTCCTGCTTCAACACTTCTTTCCTTGCAAGTTAGTTTGAAACAGCTGAGAGATCTCGGGGGTCCTGAAAGCTCCCATTCAAAGTCAAAGTTAAGATCCCCATTATTTGCAATGATGAAGTAATAGCAGATGCGGTCATTCAGTTCCACCTGTGAACAAATTGACAACAGTACGAAGATCAGACTTTTCAACATAAACACCGTGCTGGAAACTGTCAGATCTATAACCCACCACTGATTTTGTTTAAGGTGATTATAGGATGTTATTTCATAAATAAAGACCATCAGGTTGCAGTGTCACAAACGATGGAGTTGCTGTCCATGAGGAGTGTATACGTTCTGCCTGTGCTCACACTTCCTCCCACATCCCACTGGCAGGTTAAGCTTGTTAAGATGGTACTAATAGAATTATCAATTATTTCCTTTTAGGACTACTACAGCTGAAATCCACAGCCACAGTCATGGGTACTTCAGTAAGCAACATTATTTAAAGACCTTTAAAAACTTCATCAAAATTGATGGACCCCAGACGGCAGACTCAGGTTGTGAGTACAGTTCAAGTTTAAGAAAATAGAAGCGGGGAAGGCACAGTGGGCTACAGGTACGATTGAAACAGAGAGAGATTAGACACACCAAATTCACCCATTGCTGAACTACAGTACAGTCTCTGGAAAACAAAATGGAAGACCTCAGTGGAAGATTGCAATACCAGATGGATATCAGGGACTGCTGTGGACTTTGCTTCACAGAAACATAGTTAACTGCTGCCATTTCAGATGCAGCTCTACAGCCCAATGGCATTGGCATTGTCCGCAAAGACAGGTCAGTTGATTCCTTTAAAGGTGGAGGATGTGGAGTATGCATTATGATAAGGTCACTGTGGTACACAAATGTGATGGATCTGTCTCAGTCCTGCTCATCCAACTTGGAACACCTAGCAGTTGTACATCTCATCTGCCAAGGGAATTTCCTGCTAACATTCCATTTCAGGCTAATGTCAGGCAGGCACTGCAGGACTGAGCACTGTGATCAGCGCATCCTCTTGCCATCCCTATCATCGCAGGGGATTTCAACCAGGCCAGCTTGAAGAAGTCTCCGAACAACTAGCACCAGCATTTCATCTATGAAACCAGAGGAGCTAACACACTTCCAGTTCAATAGCATTCAAGTAATTGGATCCTCAATTTCATCACTTACAACTCCAGTCAGTTCAGAGAGGCAACACAATCCCATCAGCACAGATGTGCCACAAGGCTGTGTGCTTAGCTCCCAGCTCTATTTGCTTTACACTTATGACTGTGTGGATAAGCACAGCTCCAATGCCATATTCAAGTTTGCTGATGACACCAGTGTCATAGGCGGAATCAAAGGTGGTGATGAAACAGCACATAGGAGAGAGATTGAAAATCTGGCTGAGTGGTTCCACAATAACAACTTCTTAATGTCAGCAAGACCAAGAAGTTGATCATTGACTCGGCAGGAGGAAAACAGATGCCCACGAGCCAGTCCTTGTCGTAGGATCAGAGATGTAGAGCATCCTTGGAGGGACAGCAGAGAAGTGCAATTATGAAGAAAGCACAGCAGCACCGTTGTTTCCTCAGGAGTTTGCAAAGATTCATCATAACAGATGTAATGGAAAGTATATCGACTGGCTGGTATAGAAACACCAGTTACCTTGAACAGAAAATCCTACAAAAAGTAGTGAATTCAACCCAGTCCATCACAGTTAAAGCCCTCATTGAGCACATCTACACAGAGCGCTGATGCAAAGAAAGCAACAGCCATTATCAGGACCCCACTAGCCAGGTCACACACCATTCTCACTGCTGCCATCAGGAAAGTGGTACAAGAGCCTTAGAAATCACACCAGCAAGTTCAGGAATAGTTATTACCATTAGGCCTTGAACCAAAGGGGGCAACTTCATTCAACTTCACTTGACCCATCATTGCAATGTTCCCACAAGCCTTGACATAGTTTCAAGGACTCTTCATCTCATATTTATTGATTATTTATTTATTATTATTATTATTATTATTTCTTTCCGTTTGTATTTGCACAGTTTGTTGTCTTTTGCACACTGGTTGATCACCCAAATGGTTCATTGATTCTGTTATGCTACTGTTCTATGATGGATTTTTTGAGTATGCTCACAGGAAGAAGAATCTCAAGATTGTATACAGTGACATACATGAACTTCGATAATAAATTTACTTTGAACTTAACCTCTGTTTTACTAACATCATAAACACATACTGTGCAATCCCACACCTGCACTTTATAAAGTCTGATAAAGTCTGATCACCTGGCTGTACTCCGAGATGGATTCTTAGAGCAGCTTGTACTGCAGCCTACCAGGGAGAAGGCAATTCTGGATCTAGTGTTGTGTAATGAACCGGATTTGATAAGGGAACTCAATGTAAAGGAGCCATTAGGAGGTAGTGACCATAATATGATAAGATTTAATCTACAATTTGAGAGGGAGAAGGGAAAATCGGAAGTGCCAGTATTACAGTTGAACAAAGGGGACTATGGAGCCATGAGGGAGGAGCTGGCCAAAGTTGACTGGAAAGATACCCTCGCAGGGATGACAGTGGAACAATGGCAGGTATTTCTGGGAATAATACAGAAGGTGCAGGATCGGTTCATTCCAAAGAGGAAGAAAGGTTCTAAGGGGAGTAAGGGGTGACCGTGGCTGACAAGGGAAGTCAAGGACAGTATAAAAATAAAAGAGAAGAAGTATATCATAGCAAAGATGAGTGGGAAGCCAGAGGATTGGGAAACTTTTAAACAGCAACAGGAAAAAACTAAAAAGGCACTAAAAACTAAAAGGGGAGAAAAGATGAGGTACGAAGGTAAGCTAGCCAAGAATATAAAGGACGATAGTAAAAGCTTCTTTAGGTATGTGAAGAGGAAAAAATTAGTTAAGACCAAAGTTCAGTCCTTGAAGGCAGAAAAGGGTGAATTTATTATGGGGAACAAGGAGATGGCAGAAGAGTTGAACAGGTACTTTGGATCTGTCTTCACTAGGGAAGACACAGACAATCTCCCAGATGTAATAGTGGCCAGAGGACCAAAGGTAACAGAGGAACTGAAGGAAATTCACATTAGGCAGAAAATGGTGTCGGGTAGACTGATGGGACTGAAGGCTGATATATCCCCAGGGCCTGATGGTCTGCATCCCAGGGTACTTAAGGAGGTGGCTCTAGAAATTGTGGACACACTGGTAATCATTTTCCAATGTTCTATAGATTCAGGATCAGTTCCTGAGGATTGGAGGGTAGCTAATGTTATCCCATTTTTTAAGAAAGGGGGGAGAGAGAAAACGGGGAATTATAAACCAGTTAGCCTGACATCAGTGGTGGGGAAGATGCTGGAGTCAATTATAAAAGATGAAATAATGGCACATTTGGATAGCAGTAACAGGATTGGTCAGAGTCAGCATGGATTTACAAAGGGGAAATCATGCTTGACTGATCTTCTGGAATTTCCTGAGGATGTAACTATGAAAATGGACAAAGCACAGCCAGTGGATGTAGCGTACCTGGACTTCCAGAAAACCTTTGATAAGGTCCCACATAGGAGATTAGTGGGCAAAATTAGAGAACATGGTATTGGGGGTAGGGTACTAACATGGATAGAAAATTGGTTGGCAGACAGGAAACAAAGAGTAGGGATTAACGAGTCCTTTTCAGAATGGCCGGCAGTGACTATTGGGGCACTGCAAGGCTCGGTGCTGGGACTGCAGCTATTTACAATATACATTAATGATTTAGATGAAGGGATTAAAAGTAACATTTGCAAATTTTCAGATGATACAAAGCTGGGTGACAGTGTGAAATATGAGGAGGATGTTACGAGAATGCAGGGTGACTTGGACAGGTTGGGTGAGTGGGCAGATGCAGTTTAATGTGGATAAATGTGACGTTATCCACTTCGGTGACAAGAACAGGAAGGCAGATTACTATCTGAATGGTGTCAAATTAGGAAAAGGGGAAGTACAACGAGATCTAGGTGTCCTTGTTCATCAGTCACTGAAAGTAAACATGCAGGTACAGGCAGTGAAGAAAGCTAATGGCATGTTGGCCTTCATAACAACCGGAGTTGAATATAGGAGCAAAGAGGTCCTTCTGCAGTTGTACAGGGCCCTGGTGAGACCCCACCTGGAGTATTGTGTTCAGTTTTGGTCTCCAAATTTGAGGAAGGACATTCTTGCTATTGAAGGAGTGCAGCATAGGTTCACGAGGTTAATTCCTGGAATGGCGGGACTGTCATATGTTGAAAGATTGGAGCGATTGGGCTTGTATACACTAGAATTTAGAAGGATGAGAGGGGATCTGATTGAAACATGTAAGATTATTAAGGGATTGGACACGCTAGAGGCAGGAAACATGTTCCTGATGTTGGGGGAGTCCAGAACCAGAGGCCACAGCTTAAGAATAAGGGGTAAGCCATTTAGAATGGAGTTGAGGAAAAATGTTTTCACCCAGATAGTTGTGGATCTATGGAATGCTCTGCCTCAGAAGGCAGTGGAGGCCAATTCTTTGGATGTTTTCAATAAAGAGTTAGATACAGCTCTTAAAGTTAGCGGAGTCAAGGGATATGGGGAGAAGGCAGGAACGGGGTACTGATTGTCGATGATCAGCTATGATCAGATTGAATGGCAGTGCTGGCTCAAAGGGCTGAATGGCCTACTCCTGCACCTATTGTCTATTGTTTACTTCTACTCCTGATGTATAAGCAAACACTAAGAACACAGCACCAAAAAGGTATAGTCAAGGGAGGTGTAGGAGCACCCACAGGGCTGCTTTGAGTCAGTGGACTGGGCAACATTCAAGGATTCATCTTCATATCTGAATCAATATGCCACAGTTATCATTGAATTCATCAAGACCTATGTGGATGAGTATGTCCCTTCGAGAAAATGTTGGACATACCCAAACCATAAGCCATGAATATACCTGCAGATTTATAGTCTGCTGAGGGCTAGATCTGTGGCATTCAAGACTGCTGATCCAGAATTATCCAACAAGTCCAGGTACGAACTGTGGAAGACTATTTTAAAAGCAAAAAAATACAAACCTGATTGAAGTTAGAGACGGAATCAGATGCACGTCAACTCAGGCAGTGCTTGCAGACCACTGCATCCAAAAATGCAAAATCTGACATCATAAATGTCTAGGAAGCTTCACTCTGAGATGAGCTAAATGTTTTTTATGCACACTTTTAAAACTACACCTGTGCGAATCCTTACAACATCTGGTGACCTGTGATCTCTATCTCAGATGCCGATATCAGAATATCTTTCAAGAGGGTAAACCTTGCAAGATGTCAGGTCCTGGTAGGGCACTGAAAACCTGTGCCAACCAACTGGCAGGAGGTCAACTTCAATCTCTCACTGCTGCAGTCTGAAACGGGCGACCATCGTAACAGTGCCCAAGAAGATGAAGGTGAGTTGCATCAAGAACTATCACCCAAGTCCACTCACACCTACTGTGATTAAGTGTTTGATAAGTTGGACAAGGACAGAATCAACTTCTGTCTAAGCAAGGACCTATTGCCACTATAGGTCTACAGGGGATGCAGTCTCTCTGGCTCTCCACTCAGCCTGGATCACCTAGAAATTTTACTTAGCAATACAGCAAGGAGTAGACCCTTCCAGCCTGTCAAATCACACCGCTCCAGTAACCCCGTCAACCTAACCTAATCATGGGACAATTTACAATGACCAAGCACACCTTTGGACTGTGGGAGAAAACTGGAGACACAGAGAAAACTCTTGCATTCCACAGAGAGAGCATACACAGATTCCTTACAAAATTGTACCAGAATTTAACCCCAATAGTGTCGTGCTAACCACTTTGTTACCATAGCACCCACCTATGTCAATGTAACAATACCTACGTCAGGCTGCTGTTTATCGTCCCCTCAGTACTAATCAACAAGCTGCAGGACTTGAGTCTCTGCACCTCTGTTTGCGACTTTCTCACTGGGACACCAGTCAGCGCAGATCAGAAATAACATCTCCTCCTGACGAATAAACTCTATTCAGGCTTCAAGCTGGGTAAAGGTATTGATTATAACTGACATTTCAATGACAAACTCTGCCATATTCATCAGGGATGATGCCTGGGCAAGTCTAATCCTGTGGTATTCATACCCTTGTATTCTGGCCCCCGATTGGGTAGTCTTCATCCAATCAGGTTTCTGCTCTTCCACTTTATTTATAATCAAATTCCGGTCTTACTTAGAGCGAGACCTTCATCTTTGTTAAAATTCCTTTTGTCTAGTTTTATTTCAATGGCTTCCTTTACCAGGCAGTCCCAAAAGCCAGTGCTATAGCACAGTAGTTCTATGCTGTGAAAGTCAATCCTATGGCTATTGTGAATACAGTATTCCACTACTGCTGATTTCTCTGGGTAACCCAAACAGGTGCAGCTCCTGTGCTCCTTGATGTGAGTTTCTACTGTGCACCCTGTCTGTCCGATATACAATGCTCTGCATTCTCAGGGAATCCTGTATATGCCAGCCGCCTGGACGATGTCTATTGGAAACTCCCTCACACGGACTTGTATCTCAACAATTACAGCTAACATCATGTCTCCCAAAGTAGAGCAGTTCTTTCTACTTTGATCAATCATGAGAAAACTATTTTGGATCTGGAGAATCTCCACAAGGAAATGACAATCATGCACGATGTTCCTACAGAATGGGATGGCCAACCTGTGGCGCATTGTATCCCAGTGATAATAAAAAAGTAAGCTTACTCATACAAAAAGTATTAACCAAAAACCGATTTGTAGAAAAAATTTATAAAAGGAGTTCAAGTAGCTTAGAGCTAGAAATGGGTTTTACTGAGAATAAATCTAAAATTCAGCAATTATTTTTAACGATTTTATTATTTCATGCACATCTTTTGGCAAATGTTATCTTCTTTCACATTAATCTGTTTTCAATTTAAAAAATATTCAATGAGTCAAACTAGGAAAGAAGGACTTTTGTTCTGCAGTCGTTCCATAACCGTTCAATACACATTTGATACTTGTTTGATACTGAGGCGCCAGACGTCTGTACCAGCGGTGCGTCACAGGTTTTTGCCAGTCAGTTTACAATTGACACTCGTGCGCTACGAAGTTGTGCTTTGTTCATCCTTTGTGAACATTTGCAGTTTTGTACTTTTTTGAAAATGAAGCCTTGTTTTTACATTCAGTTACCCATCACAGTGCAAAAGAAAAGCAGAAAGTGATGGTAAGCGTGAATTCAATGAACAGTGGGAAAATCAGTTCTTATTTGTAGCGGGTCTGTCAGGAAAACCATTGTGCATTGTTTGTGAAAACACTTTCTCACATAATAGAAGACATGATCTAATAGACACTATAAAACACAACATCAGACTGAAATAGAAGGAAAACTGAAGCTAGTGCTTGGGTCTGAGTTGGGGAAAGAATATGTGATTAAGAAAAAGGAAGAAATCAACAGAAGACAAAATATATTTGTTAAAAGTCTCATTAAGGTAAGAAATGTTTATCTTGTTTTATATTAAATCAATATATCATGTAAAAATGCTAAATATGTCTATATTAACATATTTTCACAAGAATTGAACGGGGGTACAAGAGTTGTATGGTGCATCTGAACTCGTGCGTGAAAAAATTGACACATGGAATGTAAAAGGTTGTCCACCCCGGGCTACAAGGTAAAGGAAAATCAATCAGGCCCTTAAAAGGGCTGATAAAGAAACCAGGAAACCAAACAACAAGGAGGAACCCGTTGTTACTGCCTGTCTTCCCTATATTTCCACAACCTTGAAGAAAGATTGACTCTGTGGTTAAGGAAGCATATGGTTCACTGGCCTTCATCAGTTGTGAGATCGAGTTTAGGAGCCGAGAGGTAATGTTGCAGCTATATAGGACACTGGTCAGACCCCACTTGGAGTACTGTGCTCAGTTCTGGTCGCCTCACTACAGGAAGGACATGGAAGCCATAGAAAGGGTGCAGAGGAGATTTACAAGGGTGTTGTCTGGATTGGGGAGCATGCCTTATGAGAATAGGTTGAGTGAACTCGGCCTTTTCTCCTTGGAGCGACGGAGGATAAGAGGTGACCTGATAGAGGTGTACAAGATAATGAGAGGCATTGATCGTGTGGATAGTCAGAGGCTTTTTCCCAGGGCTGAAATGGTTGCTACAAGAGGACACAGATTTAAGGTGCTGGGAAGTAGGTACAGAGGAGATGTCAGGGGTAAATTTTTTACTCAGAGTGGTGAGTGAGTGGAATGGGCTGCCAGCAACGATGGTGGAGGCAGATACAATAGGGTCTTTTAAGAGACTCCTGGACATGGAGCTCAGAAAAGTAGAGGGCTATGGATAACCCTAGGTAACTTCTAAGGTAATGCCATGTTTGGCACAGCTTTGTGGGCCAAAGGGCCTGTATTGTGCTGTAGGTTTTCTATGTTTCTAAATACTGGGTTAATACCATCTACAAACCCATAAGGAAGCTAAAGTCACAGCTTTTATGGGTCAAAGCTGACCTGGGATTCAGGTCCACTGTCATTTACAGGATTCCCAGTGAATGCAGAGCAATGTACATTGGCCAGACGGAATGCTTGGTGGAAACCTGTATCAAGGGGCACAGAGAAATCAGCAGATCACTGCATTCACAATCGCCATGGTATTGACTTTGACGGCACAAAACTATTGTGTCACGCCAATGGCTGTTGGGGCCATCTGGTAAGGGAAGCCATTGAAATGAAAGTAGAGGAAAAGAATTTTAACAAAGATGAAGGTCTAGCTGTAATTTGATTGTAAGCAAGGAGGGAGAACGGAAACCTGATTGTGTGATAACTAACCAATCAGGAAGACAGAAAATGGGGATATAAACATATTTGCCCAAGCATCATGCCTAAAGATGGCAGAGTCTATCAGTGAAATGTCGGTCATAATCAATACCTTTACCTGGCTTGAAGCCCAGAAAGAATTTATTTTTCATTTAAGTTGGGAAAGCACCAGATCTTTTTTTAACATCCCCTCCTCCCTGACAATCAGCACTGATGCACCTCAAGGATGCATTCTTAGCCCAGTGGTCTACTCTCTCTATACTCATGATTGTGTGGCTAGGCACAGCTCACATGTCACCTATAAATCAGCCAATTTCATATCTATTGTTGCAGAATTTCATGTGATGATGAGGCGTACAGGAGTAAGATAGATCAGTTGCTTGAGTGGTTTTGAAATAACAACCTTGCACTCAACGTCAGTAAGACCAAGGAATTGGTTATGGACCAGGAAGTGGAAGATGAGGGAACACACACCAGTCTTCATCAAGGGATCAGCAATGGAAAGGGTGAGCAGTTTATAGTTCCTGGTGTCAACATCTCAGAGGATCTATCTTAGGTCCAACAAATTGATGCAATTACAAAGAAGGCATGACAGCAGCTATATTTCATTAGGAGTTTGAGGGCACCTGGTAGGTCACCAAAGACTGTTACAAATTTCTACAGATGTACTGAAGAAAGCATTTTATCTTAGAACCATAGAACATTACAGCACAGTACAGGCCCTTCAGCCCTCCATGTTGTATCAACCCATATAATCCTTTAAAAAAAGTACTAAACCCACACTACCCCTTAACCCTCTATTTTTCTTTCATCCATGTGCCTGTCCAAGAGGCTCTTAAATACCCCTAATGTTTTAGCTTCCACCACCATCCCTGGCAAGTCATCCCAGGTACTCACAACCCTCGGTGTAAAAAACTTACCCCTGATGTCTCCCCTAAACTTCCCTCCCTTAACTTTGTACATATGCCCTCTGGTGTTTGCTATTGGTGCCCTGGGAAACAGGTACTGGCTATCCACCCTATCTATGCCTCTCATAATCTTGTGGTCCTCTATCAAGTCCCCTCTCATTCTTCTACACTCCAAAGAGAAAAGTCCCAGCTCTGCTAACCTTGCTTCATATGACTTGTACTCCAAACCAGGCAACATCTTGGTAAATCTCCTCTGCACCCTCTCCATAGCTTCCACATCCTTCCTATAATGAGGTGACCAGAACTGAACACAATACTCTAAGTGCGGTCTCACCAGAGATTTGTAGAGTTGCAACGTGATTCATGAACGCAATCCCCCTGTTAATGAAGCCTAGCATCCCATAGGCCTTCTTAACTACCCTATCAACCTGCGCAGCAACCTTGAGAGATATATGGATTTGAACCCCAAGGTCCCTTTGTTCATCCACACTCTTAAGTAACTGACCATTAATCCTGTACTCAGTCTTCTGGTTTGTTCTTCCAAAATGCATCAGCTCACACTTATCTGGATTGAACTCCATCTGCCATTTTTCTGCCCAACTCTGCAGCCTGTTTATATCCTCTTGTAACCTTCAACAACCTGCACCTCTATCCACAACTCCACCAATCTTCGTGTTATCTGCAAACTTACTCACCCATCCTTCCGCCTCGACATCCAGGTCATTTATAAAAATCACAAATAGCAGGGGTCCCAGGACAGATCCCTGCAGAACTTCACTAGTCACCGACCTCCAGGCAGAATACCTTCCTTCCACAACTACCCTCTGCTTTCTTCCTTTAAGCCAATTTTTAATCCAAACAGCCAAGGTTCCATTTATCCCATGCCTCATGACTTTCTGGATGAGTCTCTCGAGAGGGACCTTGTCAAATGCCTTGCTAAAGTCCATGTAGACCACATCTGCTGCCCTATCCTCATCAATTTCTTTTGTTACCTCTTCAAAAAACTCAATCAGGCTTGTGAGGCACAATCTTCCTTTTAAAGCCATATTGACTATCCATGATTAGACTGTGCTTCTCCAAATGCTCGTAGATCCTATCCTGAAGAAACCTTTCCAGTAGTTTGCAGATCACTGACGTAAGACTCATCGGTCTATAGTTCCCAGGATTCCCCCATTACCTTTTTTAAACAAGGGAATTATATTTGTCATTCTCCAGTCCTCCGGCACTTCCCCTGTAACCAAAGAGGATTCAAAGATCATAGCTCCTGCTCCAGCGATCTCTTCTCTCACTTCTCACAGCAACCTGGGGTATATCATGTCCGGCTCTACGGACATCAGTCTTGCTGTTTTTAAGAAGATCCAACACTTCTTCTTCCTTAACCTCCACATTGTCTAGCACACAGGCCTGTCCTATTTCGACCTCACCCTGATCAAGGTCCTTTTCACTTGTGAATACCTAAGCAAAGTATTCATTGAGGACCTCCCCAACCTCCTCCACCTCCAGGCACATGTTGCCCTCTTTATCCATTAGCGGTCCCACCTTCATTCTTGTCATCTTCCAGTTCTTGACATATGCATAGAATGCCTTGGGGCTCTCCTTAATCCTACATGCCAAGGCCTTCTCATGTCCCCTTCGAGCTCTCCTAAGTCCTTTCTTTAGCTCCTTCCTGGCTACCCTATATTACTCATAAGCCCCTCCTACTTCCTGTTTTTTATATCTAACATATGCTTCCTTTTTCCTCTTGACGAGTTGCCTCACATGTTTCGTCAGTCATGGTTCCCTTTTCCTACCAGTTTTTCCTTGCCTCAGTGGGACAAACCGATCCTGAACCCAGCTCAAATGGTCCCTTAACTTCTCCCACATTACTTCTGCACTTTCCCCTTTGAACATCTGTTTCCAATTTACTCTCGCTAGTTCCTGACTCATCCCTTCAAAGTTAGCCCTTCCCCAGTTAAGCACTTTACTATTTTGTCTGATTTTATCCCTTTCCATAGCTATGCTGAAGCTAAGGGAGTTGTGGTCACTCTCACCAAAATGCTCCCCCATCAAGAGGTCTGTCACCTGACCAGGTTCATTACCCAGAACTAGATCCAATATGGCCTCTCCTCTCATCAGCCGGTCCACATACTGTGTCAGGAATCCTTCTTGAACACACCTGACAAATTCAGCCCCATCTATCTCCTTGCACTCAGGAGGTGCCAGTCAACATGAGGGAAGTTGAAATCACCCATAACTACTACCCTGTATTTCCTGCTCCATTCTAAAATCTGCCTGTTTTTCAGCTCATCAGTGTCCCGAGGGCTAATTGGGGGCCTATAAACTACTCCCAGCATAGTGATTGATCCCTTCTTATTTCTGACTTCCACCCAGACCGACTCAGTGGACACTCCCTCTGCAGTGTCCTCCCTATCTATAATGCTACTCCCCCACTCCACTTTTCTACCTCTCATCCTATTCCTTCTAAAACACCTGAACCCCGGGACCTGCATCATTCAATCCTGCCCTTCCTCCAACCAAGTTTCAGTAACAGCCACAACATCATAGTTCCACATACTATTCCATGCTCTAAGTTCATCCTCCTTGTTCCTAATATTCCTAGCATTGAAATAGACACACTTCAACCCCTTTATAACCATATAACAATTACAGCACAGAAACAGGCCATCTTGGCCCTTCTAGTCTGTGCCGAACACTTCCTCTCACCTCATCCCACTGACCCGCACTCAGCCCATAACCCTCCATTCCTTTCCTGTTTATATACCTATCCAATTTTATTTTAAATGACAATACTGAACCTGCCTCTACCACTTCTACTGGAAGCTCATTCCACACAGCCTCCACTCTCTGATTAAAGAAATTCCCCCTCATGTTACCCCTAAACTTTTGCCCCCTAACTCTCAACTCAGGTCCTCTTATTTGAATCTCCCCACTCTCAATGGAAAAAGCCTATCCACGTCAACTCTATCTATCCCCCTCAATTTTCAATACCTCTATCAAGTACCCCCTCAACCTTCTATGCTCCAAAGAATAAAGACCTAACTTGTTCAACCTTTCTCTGTAACTTAGGTGCTGAAACCCAGGTAACAGTCTAGTAAATCTTCTCTATTCTCTCTATTTTGTTGACATCTTTCCTATAATTCGGTGACCGGAACTGTACACAATACTCCAAATTCAGCCTTACCAATGCCTTGTACAATTTTAACATTACATCCCAACTCCTATACTCAATGCTCTGATTTATAAAGGCCAACATACCAAAAGCTTTCTTCACCACCCTATCCACATGAGATTCCACCTTCAGGAAACTATGCACCATTATTCCTAGATCTCTCTGTTCTACTGCATTCATCAATGCCCTACCATTTACCATGTATGTCCTATTTGGATTATTCCTAACAAAATGTAGCACCTCACACCTATCAGCATTAAACTCCATCTGCCATTGTTCAGCCCACTCTTCTAACTGGCCTAGATCTCTCTGCAAGCTTTGAAAACCTACTTCATTATACACAACCTTTGTATCCCTGTTTCTAATGATACCTTTGTATCATCTGCATACTTACTAATCCAATTTACCACCCCATCATCCAGCTCATTAATGTATATGACAAACAACATTGGACCCAGCACAGATCCTTGAGGCACACCACTAGTAACAGGTCTCCAGTCTGACAAACAGTTATCCACCACTACTCTCTGGCATCTCCCATCCATCCACCATTGAATCCATTTTACTACTTCAATATTAATACCTAACAATTGAACCTTCCTAACTAACCTTCCGTGTGGAACCTTGTCAAAGGCCTTACTGAAGTCCATATTGACAACATCCACTGCTTTGCCCTTGTCAACTTTCCTGTAACCTCTTCAAAAAATTCAATAAGATTTGTCAAACATGACCTTCCACACGCAAATCCATGTTGACTATTTCTAATCAGTCCCTGTCTATCCAGATAATTATATATACCATCTCTAAGAATACTTTCCATTAATTTACCCACCACTGACGTCAAACTGACAGGCCTATAATTGCTAGGTTCACTCTTAGAACCCTTTTTAAACAATGGAACCACAGGAGCAATACGCCAATCCTCCAGCACCATCCCTGTTTCTAATGACATTTGAAATATTTTGTCAGAGCCCCTGCTATTTCTACACTAACCTCCTTCAAGGTCCTAGGGAATATCCTGTCAGGCCCCAGAGATTTACGCACTTCTATATTCCTTAAAAGCACCATTACTTCCTCCTCTTTAATTGTCATAGTTTCCATAACTTCCCTACTTGTTTCCCACACCTTACACAATTCAATATCCTTCTCCTTAGTGAATACCAAAGAAAAGAAATTGTTCAAAATCTCCCCCATCTTTTTCGGCTCCACAAAGAGCTGTCCACTCTGATTCTCTAAGGGAACAATTTTATCCCTCACTATCCTTTTGCTATTAATATGACTGTAGAAACCCTTTGGATTTATTTTCACCTTACTTGTCAAAGCAACCTCTTATCTTCTTTTAACTTTTCTAATTTCTTTCTTAAGATTCTTCTTACATTCTTTATAATCCTCAAGCACCTCATTTACTCCATGCTGCCTATATTAGATATCTCTCTTTTTCCTAACCAAGTTTCCAATATCCCTTGAAAACCATGGCTCTCTCAAACTTTTAACCTTTCCTTTCAACCTAAAAGGAACATAAAGATTCTGTACCCTCAAAATTTCACCTTTAAATGACCGCCATTTCTCTATTACATCCTTCCCATAGAACAAATTGTCCCAATCCACTCCTAAATCCTTTTGCATCTCCTCAAAGTTAGCCTTTCTCCAATCAAAAATCTCAACCCTGTGTCCAGTCCTATCCTTCTCCATAATTATATTGAAACTAATGGTATTGTGATCACTGGACCCAAAGTGCTCCCCAACACATACCTCTGTCACCTGACCTATTCCATTCCCTAACAGGAGATCCAACACTGCCCTTTCTATAGTTGGTACCTCTATATATTGCTGCAAAAAACTATCCTTCACACATTTTACAAACTCCAAACCATCCACCCCTTTTACAGTATGGGCTTCCCAGTCTTTGTATGGAAAATTAAAATCTCCCACTATCACAACCTTGTGCTTACTACAGATATCTGCTATCTCCTTGCAAATTTGCTCCTCCAGTTTTCACTCCCCATTAGGTGGTCTATAATACACCCCTATAAGTGTTACTACACCTTCCCCATTTCTCAATTCCATCCAAATAGTCTCCCTAGATGAGCCCTCTAATCTATCCTGCCAGAGCACTGCTGTAATATTTTCTCTGACAAGTAATGCAACACCTCCCCCTCTTGTCCCTTCAATTCTATCACACTTGAAGCAATGAAATCCAGGAATATTTAGTTGCCAATCACACCCCTCCTGCAACCATGTTTCACTACTAGCTACAACATCATATTTCCAGATATCAATCCATGCTCTAAGCTCATCCACCTTTCTTACAATGCTCCTAGCATTAAAATAAATGCATTTAAGAAATTCTCCACCTCTTCCCCTCTGTTTATCTCTAACAGTACAAAGAACTTTACTGTCTTCTTTTTCTTCCTTCTCCCATACATCTGTTCCTACACTCTGGGTCCCCTCCCCCCTCGTATCTAGTTTAAATCCACTGGAGCCTCCCTAGCAAACCTACCTGCATGAACATCTGTCCCCCTCCAGTTCAGATGTAAACCGTCCCACCGGAACAAGTCCCATCTTCCCTGGAAAACTGCCCAATTATCTGTAAATCTGAAGCCCTCCCTCCTGCACCATGTCTTCAGCCATGTGTTGATCTGCACTATCTTACTATTTCTAAACCCACCTGCACGTGGCACTGGTAGCAATCCTAAGACTGCTATCCTCGGGGTCCTGTCCTTTAACTTGGTACCTAGCTCCCTAAACTCACCTTTCAGGACCTCCTCACTCTTCCTACCCAGGTCATTGGTCCCTACATGGACCACGACATCCAGCTGCTCACCCTCCCTCTTGAGAATACTGAGAACTCAATCAGAGATATCGTGGACCCTGGCACCAGGGAGGCAACAGACCATCTGGGATTCTCGATCTTTTCCACAGAGCCTCCTATCTGTCCCCCTAACTATCGAATCCCCTATCACTACTGCTCTCCTCTTTTCCCTCCTTCCCTTCTGAGCTGAGGGTCCGGTCTCAGTGCCAGAGATGCAACCACTGCAACTTGTCCCGGGTAGGTCATCTCCACCAACAGAATCCAAAACAGTATACTTATTGTTGATGGGAACGGCCACAGGGGTGCTCTGCTCTTCCTGTCTATTCCCCTTCCCTTCCCTGACAATCACCAGGCTACCTGTCTCCTGACTCCTAGGGGTGACTATCTCCCTGAAACTCCTGTCTATTTCTGCCTCTGCCTCCCGAATGATCTGAAGTTCATCCAGCTCCAGCTCCAGTTCCCTAACATGGTTTGTCAGGAGCTGCAGCTGGACGCACCTTTTGCAGGTGTAGTCATCAGGGACAGCTGTGCTCACCCTGACTTCCCACATACTGCAAACGGAGCACTCGACTGCCCTAACTGCTGCCTGCATTACCTACTCCTAAGCTAATTAGATTAATTAAAGGAGCTTACCCGGCTTTACCTCACCTGGAGTGGAGCTCGTAGTCAGCCTCTGCTCGCTTTTTAAATTCTCCCGCTGCCTCACGGGCCGACTTTCATGCGCTTGCGCAGTTGTGCCCCGTTCAAACCTCACTGAAGCCTGATTGAGCCAAAGCTGACCTACTCTGCCTCAGTCCACTACGACGATGGCCGCTACAACGATGGCCGCTGTATATGGTGGTCTTTCTTTTTAAAGCTTTGGCGCGCTACGTCACGTGCCTGCACAGTCTAGCCTCTTCGCCACAATCAGTTAAAAAAACAGCTTCTCTCCGAGCTTCTTTTACCTCTTCCCTCTCAGCCTCTTGCTGCGATTTCAACCCCTTTAACTGGCTACAATTATGTTTCGTCTCCTGCCTGTCCTTCCTCATCAACTCAGAACTCTTAGCATCATGCCCTTGTCCTTCTACCTTAATCCCTGCACTCACGTTCTGTCACGAGGGGGGACAGGAATGGAGGACGCAGGCACTGAAGTACTAGGAGTAGGACAGGATGGGGATGCCGTGGCGTGTAAGGGGAAATGCAGGCGGGACTGGATCCCAGAGTTCAAGCAGGCAGGAGAGCTCCCTGGGGCAGGGCCGCCTCCCAGGAAAGAACACAAAGGCCCAGGCAAGACGTGGAACACCTGGGTAGGTGTGGGCATGACCCATAGGGAGCAATGGGTGGAAAGGATTGGAGTCCTCAGGGTGGGCCGCATGGATCCCAGGCAGGGCCGCCTCCCAGGCGGAAACACGGATGCCTGGACAAGGTGCGGACACTTGGCCAGGTGCGGGGCAGAACCCATCAGAGGTGAGGGGTACGGAAAGGAATGGAGTCCCTCCACCAGGCAATGGCAGACAGCCTAGTTTCCCTGACGGAGGCAAGGGACAGGAAGGAGCAGAACCACCCGAGAGGTAACGGCAATGGCCTAGCTTACCCAACGGAGGCAAGAGAACAGAAGGGAGCTGGGTCCAGGGTGCGCAGCAGGACAACCGGGATACACCGGTAAATAGGGCGAAGCAAGCAGACAGCACAGCACGGGCAAGGCAAATACGGCAGAACAGCAGGACCAGCACACGCGAGAGAAGCGGGAAAACAAGACGAACCAGGCAGAACAGGATTCAGAGCAAACAAACCAGGTTCAGAGCAGGACGACCCCCATAACTAGGCTCAGTCCCTGAGCCCCTTATAAACACCTGCCCCCTAATAGGTGACAGGTGTACGTCCTTAAGCCAAGATGATCCAATGGCTCCGGGTGACAGGAGGGCTGGCTGCAAGTCCCGGAGTCCGGAGTCCGCAGACCGGAGCAAGAGCCGGAAGGCGGGTTCTGGACCGGACCCTAACTCATTCTGATTCCCACCCCCCTGCTAAACTAGTTTAAACCCTCCCCAACAGCTCTATCAAATCTGCCCGCCAGAATATTGGTCCCCCTGGGAATCAAGTGCAGCCTGTCCTTTTTGTACAGGTCACACCCTCCCCAAAAGAGGTCCCAATGATCCAGAAATCTGAATCCCTGCCCCCTGCTCCATTCCTTCAGCCATGCATTTATCCTCTACCTCATTCTATTCCTTTTCTCGCTGTCACATGGCACAGGCAGTAATCCTGAGATTACTACCTTTGAGATCCTGCTTTTCAACTTCCTTCCTAACTCCCTGTAGTCTTCTTTCAGGACCTCTTCCCTTTTCCTACCCATGTCATTGGTACCAATATGTACCACAACCTCTGGCTGTTCTCCCTCCCACCGCAGGATACCTTGGATGTGATCAGAAACATCCCTGGACCCTGGCACCTAGGAGGCAAACTACCATCTGAGTTTCTTTCCTGCATCCACAGAATCGCCTGTCTGAACCCCTGACTATAGAGTCCCCTATCACTACTGCTTTCCTCTTCCTTTCCCTACCCTTCTGAGCCACAGGGCCAGGCTCTGTGCCAGAGGCACGGCCACTGTTGCTTCCCCCAGGTAGGCTGTCCCCCCCAAAAGTACTCAAACAGGAGTACTTATTGTCAAGGGGTACAGGGGTACTCTCTAGTACTTGACTCTTCCCCTTCCCTCTCCTGACTGTGACCCACTTCTCTGTCCCACATGGCCCTGGAGTGACCACCTGTCTGTAACCCCTCTTTATCACCTCTTCACTCTCCCTGACCAGATGAAGGTCATCGAGTTGCATCTCCAGTTCCCTAACATAGTCCCTTAGGGGTTGCAGCTCAATGCACCGGGTGCAGATGTGGCCGTCCGGGACACAAGAGACTCCAGGACCTCCCACATCTGACACCGACTACAGAAAACCGGCCTCACACACATACTACTTCCTTTTGCAATCAACAACTGCCTCGCCTCGTCCCGTTACCGCCGAAGCCCGTGGAGCCAAAACCCTTTCACTCTGCTGCCCCTCACTCAGCTGCCTGCTCCCAGCGCTGCCCGCTGGAAATGGCTGCCTTCTTTATAAACTGTTCGCGCTCAACTGGCTGACGTCACGCGCCTGCACAGTCTGGCCTCTCCCTTCCCCCGAGAACTCAAAATGCCTTCCCGCTGGAAATCCTCGGGTGCTCTCCCGCTGCCTTTTTGTACCGACTTGTTGCATCACTGTCTAGTATGGAGGCCACTGCACATTGGCAGAAGTTGCAGAATGTTGCAAACCCAGCCACCTTCATCATGGCACTAGACTCCCCATCACTGAGGACATTTTCAAAAGGTGGAGCCTCAAAAAGGCAGCATTAAGGATTCTCTTCTCATTGCTACCATTAAAAAGGAGGTACAGAAGCCTGAAGGCATACCCAACATCTTAGGAAAAGCTAAGCTCCATGCCACTAGATTTTTGAATGGGCAATGAACCCATGTATACTACCTCACTATGTTTTTCCTTTTTCGCTCTCTCTTTTTGGTACATTTAATTTAATTATACATATTTCTTATTGGAACAAAGAGTTTTTCTACTATATATTGCAACATACTGCTGCTGCAAAACAAAAGATTTCACGACATACAATATGCCAGTGGTACTAAACCTGATTCTCATTCTGAATTGCATCTAGCATGTGGATGAGGGGTGGAATCTGTGGGAGTCAATGGGAATGTGGGGAGAATAAAATGGGATTAGGATAGGATTGGTATAAAAGGGTGGTTAATGATTGGCACCAAGTTGGTGGGGCGGGCTGAAAGTCCTATTTCTATGTTGTAACTGTATATGACTCTATAATTATTACCTTAACTGCTCATCTATATTACTTAGAAAGATCATTGGAAATGTGAAACTCCCTGCAGTATTGAACACTTGATAGCTGGAGCTAAAATACAGATCAACTGCCATCTAGTGAGGGGATAAACAGGTTCATGATACACCTGTCTGTGATAATTCTGAGAAGTCCACTAGATTCCAGGAGCAAGAAAACACAGTATCAGCTAAGGATGACACTTTTGTATGCATTGTTTGGTACAAGTTAGGGTTTACTGGCATCAAACAAGGCTTTTTTTCTTAAAACTCTCTTAGGTCAAATTTTCACACAGCCAGGTTCCAATGTGCTGGTTTATAATATGTTTAACAACACCTGCAAAAGAATTTTACGGGAATACAGTTACCAACTGTTGCAGAAGCTGTAGTTTCCAGTAGGGAAGTAGAATTGTATAGGAGAGGCTGAGGAGCAAAGCCTCACTGGTTAGTATAGCCCCAGTCACTGCATGAGGCATATTCTGCAACTATCTCACACCATTCTCAGTGTAAGCCCTATGGCTCCAATCTGTCACTATCTGCAGCAACCCATTACCCTCTGAAATTCCAGCAACACAGGTCCCTTTTGTGATAAACTCAAAATTCACACTGTTTCTATTCTATAAAATACCCAGGTTAGACCTTTATTGCTAAAGTACTAACTCAAAAATGTTAATTTTTTTTGTCTTCTCCATGAACTTGTACACACACTTTAACACCTGTGATGTGTCCCTACTTGAAATTTGAAGTTACCGCTGCATCCATAGGTTGGCATGCAAAATTATAAAAGGTAAGTCTGATTCCCTATAGATGATGCAGGCCTCAACTTTCCTAGAAAATATTTCCTTGCAGTGGGTGTTGGAAGAGATGTTAGAATGGTTCCTCAGATCGTACAGTAATGAGTTGTGCTGGTGTCATTCAGTACTAACCTCTCCAAAAGCAATCTCATTGACACTCTGTTGATTGAGTTCAGTCACAGTCCCATCACTGGCTTCACACTTCACTACAACATTCATGCTGTAAACATGCATCTTTACATTTAAGTTCAGGGGTGCCACCTTTGTCTTCACATCACATACGACATTGAAGTTCACCTCTCCCTCAGCGGTTGCAGAGCAGGAGAAAACGACGGGTAATCTGTGAGGGAAACACACGGATGGTCAATAATGTCACAGACCATGTAGCAGCCTTCTGTCAGGACACAAAATATGTCCAATTCTGCAGGTAATAAATCAAGTAAATATTAGCACACAAATCATTTATATAAACCTGTTTTTGGATCAAATATACTGTGGTTCACAGTGATGGGATTGTGTTTAGCCATTCTACCAGCTTACAAACCAGCTACAGCTGAGGGGAGAATTCTACAGGTTCACTGCCTTTGGTTTTTCCTCCTTCAGTCCTGAATAGTCAACTCCTTGTTCTAGACTCTAGTCAGATGAAACAACCTCTCATTCCATGCTGCCCCTGAATCTTGTACATCTCAATAATATCAGCACATTCTTCTACACTCTAGATATTGAAGCTTAACTTTATTTCAGGGTACAGAGTACCTCCTGCAACTGTACATTTTGGGAGTGCACTTTTTAATCTATATGCATTAGAAAATAGATCCCTGCCTTGAAAGTAGAATTGGATGTATTCCAAGGAAGATGGAGTTGACTACAGGATAACTGCCCATTTCCGTGTACCTTCAGTAGCCTCTTACTCATAGATCATTGAGCATTTTTAAAAATCTTTGTGTTAAAAGTATTGAAAGATTTAGCTTCAACCTTCTTTTGAGGAAAAGATGTACAAAACCTTCAAAAAGAAACAAAAAAACACTTCTCTGTGTTAAACAGGCTACTGCATATATTTGAACAATGATTTCCTGTTTCGAGGCTTTTTACAAATAGAAACATACTCTTAACGTCCATACTGTCAAGACCCTCAGAATCCCATATTTTGCAATTAAATTTCCTCTGAACTTCTAGAGATCCAAGCCTAGCCTTTCTAACCTTGCCCATTACAAGTTATGCTCACATTCCTGATGATTTAATAAATCTCTGAATTGCTCCCTTTGCAGCTAACTCCTCCCTTCAATAGGGAGACCTGTGCTACATACTGTTCTCTGGATATGGTCTCATCAATGCACTGGTTATTGAAGGTAACAGACCCACAACAAAACCAATCTCAGTGAAGACTGATGTCACACAAGGCTGGTTCTTTTAACTTTTCTCACGGCAGTACCTCCCACTAGAGTGGAGCTAATCTTCAGAACTAACAGGAAACTACTGTTGAACCTCCTGAGGTAACAGAAGCAAAGTCACCTAAGCCTGAGACTCAATTCCCAGACAAGTGGTACACCCCTGTGTCCTGGACGCACTGCCAAGCTCATTCACTGGTCTCCAAGACGATCAACCTGTCTCTATTGCACCTGGAGTGTTGTGTACAGTTCTGGTTACTGTTAGAGGGAAGAGACGGAGTGAAGGTGCCTTTTTATTCTGGCTTCTTCCCCCTTCTTTTCCAGTCCTGATGAGAGGACATGGGCTGAAACATCGACAATTTATTCCTCACTACAGATGCTGCCTGATCTGCTGAGTTGTGCCAGAATTTTGTGTGTTGTTCTAGATTCCAGCATCTGCAAAATCTCTTGCGTTTCAGTTCTAACATACTCAACTTTCCCCTATAACTCAAGTCCTTAAGCCCTGGCAACATCCATCTTTTCTCTGAACTCTTTCTGATATCTTTTCTGTGGGCATGTGACGCGAACTATACACAATACTCCAAGTTTGGCTTCATATTACATAACTTAAACTTAATGACCCATCTTCTGTACTTAATGTGTACTTAGTGCTTTGATTTATGTAGGTTAATGTGCCAGAAGTTCTCTTTACAGCCTTTTCTACCTGTGACACCACTTTCCAGGAATTACAGAACTGTATTCTGAGATCCCTCTGTCCTACCACACTCCTCAGAACCCTACCATTCACTTTGTAATCCTACTCTAATTTGTCCTGCCAAGGTGCAACACCTCATACGTGTGTGCATGGAATTCCATTTCTCAGCCCAATTTTCCAGCTGGTCCAGATCAAGCTGCAAGCCCTGCTGTTTACATCGCCTCCCCCAGTCTTGGTGTCATGTGCAAACTTGCTGATCCAGCTTACCACATTGTCATTCAAGTTATTCATATGGGAGATAAACCAACAGATAACAATAGAAGATGAAAAGATTTTCATTTTCAGATCATTTCTGGCTCCCTGTCAGTTCTTCAATTCAGGTTGATTTGTCTGGGCTCCCTAACTCCTGATGTGTCGATTTTGTTACAATAACTACAAGACTAGGTTCCAGATCTTATTTATTGGGAAAACGATTTAAGTGGAACAACACAAGTAACAGGCTTGCCACTGATGCCCTATCCCGGTAACGAGCTTGCCATCAGTTGTCTACTGATATTGCATTTTCTCAGTAGCTGCAATACCAGATTTGGCTTCATGCTTTCTTGTTTTGTACTAAGCATGAATGGCATGATCTGTCCGATGGTGAAATGCTTCTTTAGTATGCCATTAAACAGAAGCTATTCACTATATATTGGGTCTTGTGACAGTAATAATCAGCCAGTTCAATTATTCTTTGTGTAACTGGGCTGAGGCACTCGATGAACAACCTTTGCAGGTAAATGCATCCTATCTAAAGCCAATATCACCAGGTTGGAGGAGTGTAAACCTGTAGAAAATTAAATCGATCTCGTAACTGAAAGGGGATGTTTCACAGAATGGCTGCCTTATCTTCTCCAGATGAGAAAGCTCAAGGCTGTAAATTCCAGGTTTCCTTGTGTTGTTAAAGGTCGTAATTCAGCCAGGTGACTGCTATTGTGAAAAGGAAACCACTCTCACAAACAGCAATGGTGCCAATGACAGAAAAACACGCACACACAACATGCCCGAGGAATTTAACATCAGACAGCATCCATGGAGGGAAATGAAGAGTCAATGTTTCAGGCTGAGACCCTTCCTCAGGACTTCAATCATTGACAAACAATTATTGGCCCGGGTACTTGGTAAAACATTACTTTCAGAATCATTCCATCATACTGTAGAATTTGAAAATAGCTACAGCACAGAAAGAAACCATCAAACCTACGATATCTGTGCAGATCCTCTACGAGAACAGGTCATTAGTTCCACCCATCATCTCCCTTCTCCATATCCTTGCAAATTTTTCCCCATTGCATATATACCTATTTCCTTCCAGAAAAGGTCACCATAGTTCCGACCTCCTCCATATCAGTGGTCTAGATCCTGGCTATCCCTCTTGTCACTATTAATTCGATTCCCTTTTACCTTCAAGATTGGAGAGTATTAACCATATAACAATTACAGCACGGAAACAGGCCATCTCAGCCCTTCTAGTCCGTGCCGAACGCTCATTCTCACCTAATCCCACTGATCCACACTCAGCCCATAACCCTCCATTCCTTTCCTGTCCATATACCTATCCAATTTTATTTCAAATGACAATACTGAACCTGCCTCAACAACTTCTACTGGAAGCTCATTCCACACAGCTACCACTCTCTGAGTAAAGAAATTCCCCCTCGTGTTACCCCTAAACTTTTGCCCCTTAACTCTCAACTCATGTCCTCTTGTTTGAATCTCACCTACTCTCAATGGAAAAAGCCTATCCACGTCAACTCTAGCTATCCCCCTCATAATTTTAAATACCTCTATCAAGTCCCCCCTCAACCTTCTATGCTCCAAAACTGTACACAATACTCCAGATTTGGCCTTACCAATGCCTTGTACAATTTTAACATTACATCCCAATTCCTATACTCAAAGTTCTGATTTATAAAGGCCAACATACCAAAAGCTTTCTTCACCACCCTATCTACATGAGATTCCACCTTCAGGGAACAATGCACCATCATTCCTAGATCTCTCTGTTCTACTGCATTCTTCAATGCCCTACCATTTACCATGTATGTCCTATTTGGATTATTCCTACCAAAATGTAGCACTTCACACTTATCAGCATTAAACTCCATCTGCCATCGTTCAGCCCACTCTTCTAACTGGCCTAGGTCTCTCTGCAAGCTTTGAAAACCTACTTCATTATCCACAACACCACCTACATTTGTATCATCTGCATACTTACTAATCCAATTTACCACCCCATCATCCAGCTCATTAATGTATATGACAAACAACATTGGACCCAGCACAGATCCTTGAGGCACACCACTAGTTGCCAGCCTCCAGTCTGACAAACAGTTATCCACCACTACTCTCTGGCATCTCCCATCTGTTGAATCCATTTTACTACTTCAATATTAATACCTAACGATTGAACCTTCCTAACTTACCTTCCGTGCAGAACCTAGTCAAAGGCCTTACTGAAGTCCATATAGACAACATCCACTGCTTTACCCTCATCAACTTTCCTTGTAACCTCTTCAAAAAATTCAGTAAGATTTGTCAAACATGACCTTCCACACACAAATCCATGTTGACTGTTCCTAATCAGACCCTGTCTATCCAGATAATTATATATACCATAAATATTTATATATACCATAAATTTATATAAATAAATTATATATACCATTAAATGTAATTTCCTGTACAGAATTGTAAAGGAGAACAAAATAATTGTTACTCTGGATCCGAAGCAGTGCAAAAACCCCACAAGCGATAAAGAAGACAATAATAAAACACAATTAATATAAATACATAATATAGCTTATATACAGCTTATACCTATGATATCTATGACCACTCCATCGAAAGGAATGACCTCTTTATCCACTTATCAAGACCTTCTTATTTTATAAGCCAAAATATCATTATATCAGAACTCTACTCAGCCTCCTCTTTTCCAAAGAAAACAGTTCCAGTCTCTCCATTCAATTCTTGCACCCTTTCTATCTTGTAATCTCCTCTGGACCCTCTCTAGTAGCTGCACATTCTTCTTGTAATGTCACAAGCAGACCTGAGCAGATCAGGTCAGTGTTTTATAGAGGCTCAGCATTATGTTCCTGCTTCTACTGATGACGTCCTGCATTAACCACTTTCTCAGCCTTCTCTCTCACTTTCACTGACGTTCACCCTCAGAGCTAAGTCCCTCTTCTCCTGCATTATCTTTAGAACAGTATCCTTTAATCTTCATGGGCTAACCCTACATTGTGTAAGTGCCGTGTTCTCAGAAAATCAACTGCTTTGCAATTTTCGGTTCTGCAAAGATGTACTTACATCTAGAAATGTGAGTTGCATAAAAATGTGTATTTATTCATATACTATATTTTTCCCATAAATTTCATAAGTGTATAGTTTTATTGCATATCCCAAACTATTTGGTATTGATTTATGAGATCCAAACTACCATGATATGAGGGTTATCTATCTCACCTTTCCTTTGCTTCCCTACTAAATCACTGCATCTCACATTTCTCTATATTGAACTTCACTGACCAGCCTGTTTATATCCTGTGGCAGTTTATCACCATCCTCCTTGTAGTTCGCAATGCTGCCACACCTTATGTCATCTGCAAATTGAGTAAGTGTGGCTTGCATCCTGAAGACTCGGTCATTGATGTAGACACCAATCCCTGAGGAAAGCATTATTCACCATCCAATCTGAGACACAACCATTACCAATCTTACACTCATCAGCCAATTAAGTCATGGTACATTTGGTTCCTCTAAGTCGTCAGTATTCTTTGTAAATAGTTTGGAGCACTGTGATACCTGTGACATCCACTGTACACACCTCACCCCTCAGAAAGCTGCCTGTTCATCCCAACTCTCTGTTTTCTTTTAGTTACTAATTCATATTCCATGCACTCTTATCTTGTGCACCAACTGTTCAACATTATTGAGTGCATTATGGAAATCAAAACATGCTGCATCAACTGGATCTCATTTAGCTACCTTCGTTGTTACTCCTTCGGAGTGAGTTAACAGTTTAGATCATGGCTTTTTGTCACAGTTGCTGGAAAATCCCATTGTCATTGAAGTGCTTCTTTCTTTGTCATGAAAGCAGTCAAGTTCATATAAAGAACAGAGATAGCAAATGTTCAGCAGTACAACGTGAGGCCTGGGTCGCACGTCACACTGCACCATGCATTAAACTCCGATGATAAAGGACAGAGATAGCAAATGTTCAGCAGTACAACGTGAGGCCTGGGTCGCACGTCACACTGCACCATGCATTAAACTCCGATGATAAAGGACAGAGATAGCAAATGTTCAGCAGTACAACGTGAGGCCTGGGTCGCACGTCACGCTGCACCATGCATTAAACTCCGATGATAAAGGACAGAGATAGCAAATGTTCAGCAGTACAACGTGAGGCCTGGGTCGCACTTCACACTGCACCATGCATTAAACTCCGAGGATAAAGGACAGAGATAGCAAATGTTCAGCAGTACAACGTGAGGCCTGGGTCGCACGTCACACTGCACCATGCATTAAACTCCGAGAATAAAGGACAGAGATAGCAAATGTTCAGCAGTACAACGTGAGGCCTGGGTCGCACGTCACACTGCACCATGCAATAAACTCCGAGGATAAAGGACAGAGATAGCAAATGTTCAGCAGTACAACGTGAGGCCTGGGTCGCACGTCACGCTGCACCATGCATTAAACTCCGAGGATAAAGGACAGAGATAGCAAATGGTCAGCAGTACAGCATGAGGCCTGGGTCGCACGTCACGCTGCACCATGCATTAAACTCCGAGGATAAAGGACAGAGATAGCAAATGTTCAGCAGTACAACGTGAGTCCTGGGTCACACGTCACGCTGCTGTGGTGAACTATGTGCCTGTCGGGACACGCCCCTGCTGACTGCTCCTGTGGCTCCTCCCACAGGCCCTGTATAAAGGAGGTCTGAGGCCTGACGCTCGGCCTCAGTCTCCAGGACATTGTATGATAGACACTCACTCCTGGTTCCTTCTTCCAGTCAATAAAAGCCGATATCTCGCCTACGTCTCAGTGTGAGTTATTGATGGTGCATCAATTTTATTGACTGGAAGTTTAACAACATGGAACCCGTTTTGCATCCGGACCGGTTGGATTTGGACCCTCAAGACCCTGACGCAGCTCTCGCTTTTGAACTCTGGCTTGCATGCTTCCAATCGTACTTGGCGGAGCTTCGTGCGACTGAACCCACCGTTATGCACAGAATCCTACTCTCGAGGGTCACCCCCAAAGTTTACTCCATTATCTGGGACCTGCCGACCTACGATGGGGCTCTGGACGCCCTCAAAAGACAGTACCTGCGGCCGGTGAACACCGTCTACGCAAGACATCGTTTAGCTACCCGGCAACAGCGGCCTGGAGAATCGTGCGCTGAGTTTCTCCGAGCACTACAGACGCTCGTCCGAGCTTGTGACTGCAAGACGCTCACGGCAGAACAACATGCGGAGCTGCTGGTGCGAGACGCCTTTGTGACGGGACTGAGGTCAGTGTACATGCGCCAGCGACTGCTGGAAAACTCAGACCTTACCTTAAGCTCGGCGATAGAGACGGCCAACGCTTTGGAAGCTGCGCTGCATAACGCCGACGCTGTCCAGTCGCGCGATTCCCCGCCGGTTCCGTGGACACCTCAGACCCCGCCACCACAGGCTCCCGGGAGCGAGTTCGCCAACGCCGCCGCCAGTCGCAATTCCACGAGCTCCCCGACCCTGACCACGGCTGTGGCCCGTCAGAAGCTCGTGCTTTGTTATTTCTGTGGCCATAAAAAACATCCTCGACAACGCTGTCCAGCGCGAGAAGCGACCTGCTCCAGCTGTGGTAAGCAGGGCCACTTTGCCAAGGTCTGTAAGTCTCAACCTCGAGCGGAGTGCAGCGCTGCGGGTGAAACGTGGGGGCCGCCATCTTGCATGCCCGGATGTGGGCGGCCATCTTTGTCGACGTCAGCACGCCCCGCCCCCGACCCTCCGATGCTTACCGGGTACCCCGGATGTGAGCGGCCATTTTTGTCGACGTCAGCATGCCCTGCCCCCGACCCTCCGATGCTTACCGGGTCTCTGGCCACTGTAACTCTCGACCAAAGCGCCCCACACCAGCTTGCAAGGTCCATGATGGACATCCGGGTGGAGGGGCACAGGACTAGATGCCTGTTTGACACGGGCAGCACTGGGAGTTTTATTCACCCGGACACAGTGCAACGCTGCGGACTTGCAATGCGGCCGGTAAGTCGGAGGTTCCATTTGGCTTCTGGGTCGCAGTCCACAGACATCCGGGCGGGTTGTGTAGCGACATTGGTGGTGCAAGGCACAGAATATCGGGACTTTGAGCTGCTGGTCATGCCTAATCTGTGCGCAGCTGTGCTATTGGGGCTGGACTTCCAGAGCCATCTCGAAAGTGTGACTATGGTATACGACGGGCCCCTCCCACCACTCACTGTCCGGAATCCTCAGTTTTGTGGGACTTCTTCACATACCCCGCTACTGACCACACACACACACGGGCACACACGTCCCATCCAGCACCAGGCCGACAGCTGCGCTACCGACACCACTTGCAGCCTCTCCACTCTCAAGGTCCCTCCCCCACCGCTGTTCGCCAACCTGACCCCCGACTGTAAACCTGTGGCAACCAAAAGCAGGAGGTACAGCGCGGGGGACCGGGCCTTCATTCAGTCGGAGGTGCAGCGGCTGCTCAGGGAGGGGATCATTGAGCCAAGCTCCAGCCCTTGGAGGGCCAGGTGGTTGTTGTTCGGACTGGGCAGAAAAATAGGATGGTGGTGGACTATAGTCAAACCATCAATCGGTTTACGCAGCTTGACGCGTACCCCCTACCCTGCATCGCGGATATGGTCAACCAGATTGCTCAGTATAAGGTGTACTCGACAATAGATCTGAAATACGCTTATCACCAGCTCCCCATCTGCCCAGAGGACCGCCCCTACACCGCCTTCGAGGCGGGTGGCAGGCTCTATCACTTCCTGCGCGTCCCTTTCGGTGTCACGAATGGTGTCTCTGTCTTCCAGAGGGAAATGGACCAGATGGTGGACCAGTACCAACTGCAGGCCACATTTCCCTATCTGGATAACATCACCATCTGTGGTCACGACAGGCCAGATCACGACGCCAACCTCCAACGATTTCTCCAAGTGGCCGCAGCTCTGAACCTTACTTATAACAGGGACAAGTGTGTGTTTGGTACCACCCGCCTTGCTATACTTGGGTATGTCGTGGAAAACAGGGTTATTGGCCCTGATCCCGAACGTATGCGCCCCCTGTTAGAACTCCCTCTTCCCACCACTCTCAAGGCCCTCAGACGGTGCCTGGGTTTTTTTTCCTATTACGTCCAATGGGTCCCCCATTACGCAGACAAGGCTCGCCCCCTGGTCAAGTCTACCTCGTTTCCCCTCTCTGCTGAGCCTGCGCGGCCTTCGACTGCATTAAAGCGGACATTGCCAAAGCTACGATGCATGCAGTGGACGAGACCGCTCCCTTCCAAGTGGAGTGTGATGCCTCCGATTTCGCTCTGGCTGCTACCCTCAATCAGGAAGGCAGACCAGTAGCATTCTTTTCTCGCACCCTCCAGGGCTCCGAAATTCGGCACTCCGCGGTGGAGAAAGAAGCCCAGGCCATAGTGGAGGCTGTTAGGCACTGGAGGCACTATCTTGCTGGCAAAAGGTTCACCGTGCTGACCGACCAGCGCTCGGTTGCGTTCCTGTTCAGCAACCAACAGCGGGGCAAAATCAAAAATGATAAGATTCTGCGGTGGAGGATAGAACTCTCCACCTACACCTATGATATCCTGTACCGGCCTGGCAGACTCAATGAGCCCCCTGATGCCCTATCCCGGGGAACATGTGACCAGCTGTACACCCTTCATGCACAACTTTGCCATCCGGGGGTCACCCGATTTTACCATTTTGTGAAAGCTCGGAACCTGCCATACTCCCTGGAGGACATCAGGACGATGACCAGGGACTGCCAAATTTGCGCTGAGTGCAAACCGCACTTCTACCGTCCTGACACGGCACAACTTGTCAAGGCCACCCGCCCTTTTGAACGACTGAGTGTTGACTTTAAGGGCCCCCTTCCCTCCACTGACCGCAATGTCTATTTTCTCAGTGTTATCGACGAGTACTCACGGTTCCCCTTTGCCATCCCCTGCCCCGACACCACTGCCACGTCCGTCATAAACGCCCTGCGCCAGCTCTTCACTTTGTTCGGGTATCCCTGCTATATCCACAGTGATAGAGGGTCCTCCTTTATGAGTGAGGAGCTGCGCCAGTACTTGCTAGCTAGGGGCATTGCTACTAGTCGGACCACGAGTTATAATCCCCGGGGTAATGGCCAGGTGGAGCGGGAGAATGCCACAGTGTGGAAGGCCACACTTTTAGCCCTTAAGTCAAAAGGGTTGCCGGTCTCTCGATGGCAGGAGGTCCTCCCTGAGGCACTGCACTCTATCCGCTCCCTGTTATGTATGTCCACCAATGCCACCCCTCACGAACGCCTATTCTCTTTTCCCAGGAAGTCTGTCACTGGGACCACCCTAACAGTTTGGCTGACGTCCCTAGGGCCAGTGCTGCTCCAGAAACATGTGAGGAGCAATAAATACTCCCCGCTGGTAGAGAGGGTTCACCTTCTACATGCGAACCCCCAGTATGCTTACGTGGTATTACCTGATGGGCGGGAGGACACGGTCTCCATCCGCAACCTGGCACCCGCAGGTGCAGCAGACCACTACCCTGAAGGCTCTCCGGTAACTATGAACCCTGCACCAGCGGTGACACCGTGCTCACCAGGCCCTACACAGACTCCTCACGACACTTGTATACCGGGCGTTTCGTACGCATTTATACCAGGCGCCTCGCACATGCGTGAGGGATCACCGGCGCCTAGTGGGCAAGAACAAGCGCAACCTCCGTCCCCTGTGCAATCACCAATGTTGCCGGCATCTATGCGGTCACAGCCGGTGCTACGTAGATCGCAGCGACAGATTCGACCACCTGATAGACTTGACTTGTAAGAACTTCGCCACATGAGGACTCCTTCAAACGAAGGGGGGGTAAATGTGGTGAACTATGTGCCTGTCTGGACACGCCCCTGCTGACTGCTCCTGTGGCTCTTCCCACAGGCCCTGTATAAAAGAGGTCTGAGGCCTGACGCTCGGCCTCAGTCTCCAGGACATTGTATGATAGACACTCACTCCTGGTTCCTTCTTCCAGTCAATAAAAGCCGATATCTCGCCTACGTCTCAGTGTGAGTTATTGATGGTGCATCAGCTGCACCATGCATTAAACTCCGAGGATAAAGGACAGAGATAGCAAATGTTCAGCAGTACAACGTGAGTCCTGGGTCGCACGTCACGCTGCACCATGCATTAAACTCCGAGGATAAAGGACAGAGATAGCAAATGTTCAGCAGTACAACGTGAGTCCTGGGTCGCACGTCACGCTGCACCATGCATTAAACTCCGATGATAAAGGACAGAGATAGCAAATGTTCAGCAGTACAACGTGAGTCCTGGGTCGCACGTCACGCTGCACCATGCATTAAACTCCGATGATAAAGGACAGAGATAGCAAATGTTCAGCAGTACAACGTGAGGCCTGGGTCGCACGTCACACTGCAGCATGCATTAAACTCCGATGATAAAGGACAGAGATAGCAAATGTTCAGCAGTACAACGTGAGGCCTGGGTCGCACGTCACACTGCACCATGCATTAAACTCCGAGGATAAAGGACAGAGATAGCAAATGTTCAGCAGTACAACGTGAGGCCTGGGTCGCACGTCACACTGCACCATGCATTAAACTCCGAGGATAAAGGACAGAGATAGCAAATGTTCAGCAGTACAACGTGAGGCCTGGGTCGCACGTCACACTGCACCATGCATTAAACTCCGAGGATAAAGGACAGAGATAGCAAATGTTCAGCAGTACAACGTGAGGCCTGGGTTGCACGTCACACTGCACCATGCATTAAACTCCGAGGATAAAGGACAGAGATAGCAAATGTTCAGCAGTACAACGTGAGGCCTGGGTCGCACGTCACACTGCACCATGCATTGAATCACTAACATTGGCTTCCTTTCATACCTGCTGTGAGGGAGAACAATCCCCTCCATTGGCTCGATAACAAGGCGGCACCCATATCCTTCTGAGTGGGCTGTGACCTCCTTGAAATGGAAGCTGAACGGAGTGGCTTCATTATTGATCAAGTAGGCAGTCTTACGCGCTTTCTGGCCTGAGGGTAACAGAAAGGATAACCGTAAGACATAGAAGCAAGATTAGGCCATTCAGTCCCTCAAGTCTGTTCTGCTATTCAATCATAGCTGATCTATTATCTTTCTCAACCCCATTCTCCTACCTTCTCCCCGTAAATTTTGACACCTTTACTAATAAAGAACCTATCAACCTGTGCTTTAAATATACCTAATAATGTAGCCTCCGCAGCTGTATATGGCAATGAATTCCACAATTCTCCCCCCCCCCCTCCCTTTCTAAAGAAATTCCCCTTCATCTCTGTTCTAAAGGAACATCCGTCTATTCTGAGCCTATGCCCTCTTGTCCTAAACTCTCCCATTACTGGAAATATTCTCTCCACATCCACTCTATCTAAGTTTTTCAATATTCATTAGGGTTCAATTAGATCCCCCTCATTCCTCTAAACGTGAGTGAGTACGAACTCAGAGCCATCAAACACTCCTCCTTTCATTCCCGGAATCACTCTTGTGAACCCCCTCTGGACCAGTTTTCAATAAGATCTCCTTTCATTCTTTGGCAAAGTTGGTGCTGCTCGTGAGCTGGAGAGGAGCCAGGATGTTCCAGCTGCTTCATAAAGATTCTGACTTGTGTGCTGCTTTCCTCCATTGATGGCATGTATGGATTCACCGGCCAGAAGGTTCAAAGAAGGATGAACCTCACCTGGAAGCTCTCTGGTACATCATTTTGGAGCACAGTCGAACATTCTGCTCTTCACCTCGTGCCCTGCAGCCACTGCTTGAAGGTCACAGATGTCCAGCTAGGTCTTGCTATACGGATGGTAACACTGATGAGTGACATTGTGCATGTGAGTCCCAGACCATGGATCTCATGATATTAACCAACCCAACGAGATGTGCAGCAGGACCCACTTCATTTCTCCACCCGTTGTCTCAATTTCTTTCATTGAGTCCGAGAGTGAGGTTTACATATTATGCTCAACTTTGTTGTTAATAGTCACAGTGTCTGCTCCACACTGCCTGCTATACTTTTCATTTCATTAAATTCATCTTTGATTAAATTTAATTCACTTCAAGCAATCTAGCACTGGTTAAAGTAAAGCTTCCATAATGTAACAATTATGGAGGCTGTACCGTCAGGACAAATATATCCCCACATACCTAACAAGACACATTTGTAGTTGACATGGGAGCGATCAAACGAGACTGCGGGCTCACTGGCATCGCCACATAGCAAGAAAGGCACTGAGATGTTGAGTTGGGGAATCTTGAAGCTCCAGAATGATTCAGTGATGCCCAGTTGCTGAGACACAAACTCAAAGGTGACCTGGATAGGGAAGAAATCAAAACAGGGCTCAGAAGGTCATAGCCAGACTGAAGCTCCCAGCTTTCTACCCTCTACAACCTCAAAATCTCCACCCAAAATGTTGCCTGACCCACTGAGTTCCTCCAGTAAGTGTTGTTTGCTCCTGATACCAGCGATGCCAGCGGTGACATGCATGCCGAAAGCAACAACAATGTCATTTAAAAAGCACATGGAGGATAAAAATGGAAAACTAAAGGTACAAAAATGTTTTTAAAATGGTACAAATGCAGGCAAGAAAATCATTGCTGATATTAACCACCATTATAAGTTTAAGGCAAGAGCCTTAATGGGCCTTTGATTTAATGGGAATCTGACGGGCAACTTTTTAAACCAGAGAAGGTCAGTATATGGAACATACTGCCAGAGGAAGTTGTTAAGGCAGGTATTTTAACATTTAGAAATACCTGGACAGGTATAGGGCTAGGAAAAGCTTACAGGGATATGGGGCAACAGTGGGCAAATGGTACTAGCTTAGATGGGAATTTTAGTTGACATGGACCAACTGGGCGTAAAGATCTGTTTCTGTGCTGTATGAATGTATGACTCTATCACAATTCTGTCTGACACGTGTCACTATCCCTGCTTCTGAATGACTCACATTTGCTCTAGTGACACACCTCACAATCCACCTCATCATCATCATAATGCACATCACTGTCTACCAACTCTGACTGTAGTTGATGCACTCTTTTATTGTTTGATCTTATATTACTTTGATGCACTATGTATAATGAATTGTACAAGACAAGATTTTCACTTGGTAAATCCAGCTCCAATATTGTGCCATCACCTTTATTCTAGTCCTTTGCACTGATGGAGACAGTTTCTCTCTGCTCACCAGGATCTAAGGATCTCTGTCAGATCTCCTCACAACTCTCACTGTTCACAGAACAACCCCAGTCCCTCCAGCCTATTCAGTAAATCACTTCCACATGCTCTCCTAAGCTTTCACACCTCTCCTACAAAGCAGTACCCAGAAGTAGACAATCTTCCAGCTTTGACCGAACCAGTGTTTTATAAAGGTCTTTGTTCTTGCCTAAGCCTGCCTTACTCAAAGAGCCAAATATCCTGTAAGCCTTTTATTAACCAATATCTCACCCACCTCTGGTGCTTTCAATGAGATTTACACACCAGCGTTCTTTACATCTCTTTTAGAATTGTGCCCTCTAGATTATCAACTGTTTACCTTCCTACAAAATAGAACACTGTCCTCAGCTTCAAGCTTCATCTTCTTCTTATCTGCCCATTTCACATCTCTGATGTGTTCCTATAGGATATCACTTTTCTGCCCATTAAGTCCCTATCAGCTCCGAGAGCAATTCCATCACTTTTCCCCTATTCTTTCCACATTCTACCACTCACCTATACAATAGGGGTACTTTACAGTGGTCAACTAACCCACCAATAAGCACACCTTTACAGAGGAAATTGCAGCACCTGTGGGAAACCCATGCGGTCACAGCTCGAGTGCGCTTACGGCACACAGACGGCACCCGAGGTCTGGATTGAACTGTTACTCTTTGCTTTTTGATAATGACTACATTTTCCATCCATGCTCCTACATCCCCTTTACTTCAAGTCTTTCAGTCTTGTTGTAGCATTTTATTCATACCACAATGACCACATTTCCCTCTGTTACTTCATTAAAAAACTTTCAAGCTAGAAATGATCCTTGCCAACTTTCTGTAATCAATTGACACCTTTCCAAATGACTGCCGACTGCTGTTCTCACCAAATTACAGGTTATAGAAGCATCCCTCTCCCCGTCCCCCCCATCCGTACAACTGGATGGCAGCTACAAGGCTGTAACATCTAGAATTCTTCAGCTGTCCAGTGCCACCATTGAACCTACAGATATTTGGGAGATTATGCACAGGACATTGGCACTTTCCTCCCTCTCTCCTTTCATTAACTGTGTGTGCATACCATCAGGCCCAGGGAACTTATCCACTTTAAAACAGTTAGCTTTTCAGTCATCTCCTCCTTGTTGAATGATAATCCAAATGGAAACATAACTCATATAGTTGGGACCTATTACTGACATCAGCAATGCTTCAGCAGATTTTATGTTGGCAGGCAGAAGCTCAGCTTGCTTCATGCTGAAGGTGTACTTCGTGAGGCTGTGAACTGTACCCCAGCACAAGGTGTTGGGCCTTAAGGGCCATTGATTAAAAAGTCATCACCTGTAAAGAGGTTTGGCTCAAATTTGATTTCACCACTTGCATAGATCAATTCAACATCTGTAAGTCTCTGCCTACCTCAGTCTGCCTTCTGTTAAGCTCATATCCTTGCTTCTGCTGCCTTTAAACTCCCCAATTTTTTCAAGGCAACTGAGAATCTTCTGCCATAAACTCAAAGTCCTTCAAAGCCCTTATTCTCCTGCACTCTCTGACCCAGACTGGCTCCCAGATCAGCACAAGTTCAAATATTTTAATTCTTATTTTTCTGTTCAAATACCTTTATGATTTTTTTACTGGTCCATCTCTATGATGTCCCACAGCCCTAACAGTACCAAGATGTCTGCCGTCTTCCAGATCTGGACTCTCAAAAATTCCTAGCGTTCTTCTCCTGTTATTTACCCTGACATTAACAATTTGCTTTGCATTAGTCCTGCTTGATTAATGCTTCTGTAGGACATCCATACAGGCTGTGCATCTCTAAGCTTTCAATCTGGAGAGTGGGAGTTGCTGGAACCTGCTGTCAAGTTAAGTACCAGAAGCAGAGTTTGCTAATGTTTAAGTGGCATTCAGACGGCACATGAATAGGCAGTAGGGGGCGGGGGTAGAGCAACGAAGACAGACAGATGCCATTAGATCACCTTGATTTCAGTGATATGTCAGAGGCAGAGATAAGGTAGATTGTGTTTCTCCCGGAGCAGACATTGTAGACATGGCTGAATTGTTGTATATTGGAAGTTCTGACACTGACTCTGTACTGACCTCCGTCTTCTTCCCGGCTAAGATAAACCCCGTTTCTGTCAGACAGCTGAATGATGGTTCTACTTGTACAACTGGCACATTCTCATACATCCACTGGAAGGAGTAGTCTATGTTTGTTGGGTTCATTATATAGAAGGATCTGTGGACAGAAAGCAGCTTGTTAATCCATGCCAAGCACCCAGAACAGTGGATTTGTTGCTTTACAATTGCATCTTCATGTGAAATGCAATATAATTCACCACTAACATAAGAGACATTTCTCTGGGGTCCAATTTTCCAAGCCAATAACATGGTTGAAGTTGTATAGTACATTAAGTGGTAATGAGAAAACAGTGGCATTTTACTCTTGGAAGGATGATTCAAATTCAGCAGAAGGGCCATGCTGTAATTGTTATATGGTTATATTGCTTCAAGATTCATGATTGTATTTCCTGCATTAAAGTGTAAGAATGAAATAATTATTATCCCGGATCTGATGCAGCAGAAAAAATGCACAAAGGATAAAGACCACAATTGTAATAATAAAAATCACATAATAAATATAAATTCACAAGATAACTTATATACTGTACAGATTGATTGTATGTTCATAAAGTGATGCTAGGCTGTACATATGGTGACCGACGGGAAATAATAAAATAATGGTGGTATTAGCGAATGGAGGTTTTGATCAGCTTGAGGATAGATTTTTGAGCTGGCGATCCTGGCGGAGTTAATGCTATGTAGCTTCCTCACAAACAATCCACGAGCAGGGTGTGTGAAACCCTTTATGATGTTACTTGCACCCTTCTGTATATATGTCCTAGATGGCAGTAGGCTGGTGCTAGTGATACGTTCGGCAGTTTTGATTACCCGTTACAGAGACTCCCTGTTCGCTACAGTGCAGTTTCCATGTCAAGCAGTGATGCAGCTTGTTAGGATTAGAAAAGTAAAGATCAAAAACTGCTTAAGATTAAGTTAGAGGCCTTTCAATAGTGGCTGAGCATCCAAAGTACAGTTTATCACTCAGCTCGATTGGGCAGATACCAAGGACAAATACTAAGGATAACTAAAGCAGTAATTGTTGCAGATAGGCAGTTGGCTCGGCATCTGAACAACACCCAAATCATTCATCCACCTCTTCTCTCCCAGAACCTGGCATATCTGCTGCTTCATTTGTTTGTTTCCTTAAAATGATTTCAATAGATTGTACGTTCCATTCTCACTTTAATGAGCTTAATGCTAATTAACTGGCACATTAAGGATTTGTGAGAAAAAATGAAGCTTTTCAGGGAACCAAGCCAGAGTCTGTTTTCTGTTGAAGAGCAATTTATTCTTTGACATCTGGTAGTTTGAAATAATGAAGAAAGCTTCCCTCTGAAATATTAAAAGAATTTTCTATTCAGTTCGAAATGCTGAAGTGTGCACACAAATATTTAAACCAATATAGATGCATTTGGTCTCTTGCTCCACCACTGAACCCCACTGGCCTGGATACTGTGGGAACTGACTCGCCTTCCGCACTCACTCCAAGATCCCAGTTGTCCACTGAACCCCACTGGCCTGGATACTGTGGGAACTGACTCGCCTTCCGCACTCACTCCAAGATCCCAGTTGTCCACTGAACCCCACGGGCCTGGATACTGTGGGAACTGACTCGCCTTCCGCACTCACTCCAAGATCCCAGTTGTGCACTCTTGACTTTCCCTCACTGCTCCCTTTCTGTCCTTATCTACCCAGTTCTACTAACATTCCCTCCAGAGTTCCCCATCAACACTTTTCTTTTCCCTCCTCCACCCACTTACCTACACACTCCTCCCAATGGGTGCCTTCCCCTTCCATCTGCTCTCTTCACCTCCCTTATTTGCTTCCATACTCCACCTTCCTCTCCATTATCTGCAGCACTTTGTAGCCTCTACCTATCACCTTCCAGTCACTATTTCCA